>NC_088236.1:41740319-42040319 GCF_036934945.1 Oncorhynchus masou masou | reverse complement strand
GCCTGGCCGGGGTGTGGTGGCTGGGTCCAATCAGACAGATCAACGGCTCGGCTTCAAGGGCAAAACCCGGGCGCCTCCATTACAAGCCTGTCCTCGTTTCCAACGTGACTCTGTCTAGAAAGACATTAGCACAATGTCTGCAATCAATCCTGTTTAAAGGAACAGTTGGCCTCGGCCCCGTCTTAAGTAGCCTCTAAGCAATAACACAAATATGGCTTCTTTGCACCTGTTTTGCAGTTGCTATTCCATAGGCTTTGCAAATGCATTACTCTCTACTTACCTTTAACCGTAGTGTTCGCGTTGCAGCGCTAACATGAGATTGTTGTAATGGGTCTTTTCTCATGCCGCCCAATGAGGGTGGTGATCATTACGCTGGCCGGTGATGAATCGAGGAGCAGGTTTTTAATCCTGCAGATGGATGGTGCCAGTGAATAGGTTTGACAGGTGTGTGACTGTGTGAGGGAGGTCTGGCAGTGTTGCTGGCTGGGGCCGACTGATGGGCTGGGAGAGAGAAGGGGGCCCGGGGATGTGGAGAGACTCCACTCACACCCCTGGGTGGATCGACCACAATCCCCACATTGGTGCTCTGTGTCTCTGTCCTCCTCGCTCTCTCTCTCTTTCTCTCTCACCATGTCAGCTCATATGTTCATCAAAATAGCCCAACATTTTATGTTTTACTAGAATCAGTCTATTGGTGAGTCCTTCTGAGAAATATATCACTGTCTTCCTGCCTGAATTTCCCTTTTCTTTTCTCCTTGTCAGACCTGGCTAAGAAGCTACATCAAGCTGTTCCAGACCCCGTGTCAGCGTTGTGGGAAGTTTCTGCAGGAGGGTCTTCCCCCGACCTGGAGAGACTTTCGCACCCTGGAGGCCTTCCACGACACGTGTAGGCAATGAGGAATCAGCGGGGGGGAGGTTCAATTGGAAACTGTTCTGACACCCCATCTAATAAGACTTCACCTGCTCTTCAACCTCTGCCTACACTGTTCATGTAGGATTCAACACTGTTGTTTATGGACTGTATATCACTGCCTTATAGTCCTCCTCCTGGTTGAATGGGCATCAGGAAGCCAACTGGGTTGGAATGGGAGGAAGAAAGGATCTAATCAAATATGCCAAGACTGCCACTATTGGCTCTTCCTCCCTCATTTACACATAGGGCTGAGGCAGTAGTGGCAGTCTCGGTGGTTTGATTTGAATTTTGTTGTTGTCCGCCCACTGTGTAGGATGATGTCATATTAATGCGTCTACTCACGTTTAACCCAATCTCACACTTTAACCCAATCTCACAGCTGTCCAAATGTTTGCCATATAATAAATTGTTCAGTGCTCCTGCTCCAGCCCCCTGGTTGTGCGTAACCTTTTTATTTAGGTACTGCACAACCAGAACTTCTCCAAATAATAATAAAAATAAGTTATTTTTCAGCAAAGTTAGAGCGAACACATGTATGGCCCAAATATTGTGCAGTTTGTTTGGCATTGTGTTGTATCCCTTTTGTACAGGAGCTGAGTTTAATATTTCATGAACCATGCTGGATATGTGGAGGAAAAAGGTTTTTTTTTTGTGAGGTGGGAGTTAAAAAGGCAAGTGAAGGGAATTGCTCATTTTGTAGAATTAGGTGACACTTTACACTTTCAAAATAATCTGTGGTCTTTTTTGATAACCATTGTCTAAATAAAGTACAACATTTTGTTTAATAGTAGCCATCAGTGTCATCTTATTTTAAGCTTTTGAGGGATGGAGGAAAAGGTTTTCCCAATTCAAAACGCAACCAAATATATGAATACTTTTGAACATCGCGAGTCTTGTTCATCAACTTTTAGATAGACATTACCCATGCATTTCATCATTCGTGGGACTCTTTGTGACTCTGAACAGCAGTTTTTGTCAAGGATCCTTGGCTCATTGTCAAAGAGCATACAGTCAAATGCAGTGTACATTTCTTTGACTACACGCAATACTGACATTCTGAACCAAGGTATTTTAAGTCGCGGATACACCGCATACAAGATTCTCTCCTAACTAAAAACTTAGCTGCACACTTTTGAGGGAAAACAATATGAGTTTACAAGAGTGGTTCAGATTGCATGAAGCATGAAATTGGAATGGGCCTTTTTGTATAGTAACCTTTCCAGCACAATAGGGACATCATGCTGTGTCTCTTCTGTACAGGTTCCCTTCTGGCTTTCCAGCTCTGAATTATTGATTTTGTTTATGTTACTTTGTAGAATCAGCCACTGGAAGAGCTAGTCAGATTAAGCAGAATATGAATAATAGTGATGAAAGTGTACTGTTAGTATCCATCTCTTCCATAGGACAGCAGGACAGGACCGTGGGTATGTGTCCGTCTGCCTGTTCTGTCCATCCATCCACAGGAATTAGTCAATGCTCCATTCAGAGAAGCTCCAAACACCCCTTCCCTCCAATTTATTTGCTGTGTGAAATAGCCAAATCAAATTGATTTATATAGCCCTTCGTACATCAGCTGATATCTCAAAGTGCTGTACAGAAACCCAGCCTAAAACCCCAAACAGCAAGCGATGCAGGTGTAGAAGCACGGTGGCTAGGAAAAACTCCCTAGAAAGGCCAAAACCTAGGATGAAACCTAGAGAGGAACCAGGCTATGTGGGGTGGCCAGTCCTCTTCTGGCTGTGCCGGGTGGAGATTATAACAGAACATGGCCAAGATGTTCAAATGTTCATAAATGACCAGCATGGTCGAATAATAATAAGGCAGAACAGTTTAAACTGGAGCAGCAGCACGGCCAGGTGGACTGGGGACAGCAAGGAGTCATCATGTCAGGTAGTCCTGGGGCATGGTCCTAGGGCTCAGGTCCTCCGAGAGAGAGAAAGAAAGAGAGAAGGAGAGAATTAGAGAACGCACACTTAGATTCACACAGGACACCGAATAGGACAGGAGAAGTACTCCAGATATAACAAACTTACCCGAGCTCCCCGGCACAAACTACTGCAGCATAAATACTGGAGGCTGAGACAGGAGGGGTCAGGAGACACTGTGGCCCCATCCGAGGACACCACCGGACAGGGCCAAACAGGAAGGATATAACCCCACCCACTTTGCCAAAGCACAGCCCCCACACCACTAGAGGGATATCTTCAACCACCAACTTACCATCCTGAGACAAGGCTGAGTATAGCCCACAAAGATCTCCGCCACGGCACAACCCAAGGGGGGGAGCCAACCCAGACAGGATGACCACATCAGTGACGCACCCCTCCCAGGGATGGTAATGAGAGAACCCCAGTAAGCCAGTGACTCAGCCCCTGTAATAGGGTTAGAGGCAGAGAATCCCAGTGGAAAGAGGGGAACCGGCCAGGCAGAGACAGCAAGGGCGGTTCGTTGCTCCATAGCCTTTCCGTTCACCTTCCCACTCCTGGGCCAGACTACACTCAATCATATGACCCACTGAAGAGATGAGTCTTCAGTAAAGACTTAAAGGTTGAGACCGAGTTTGCGTCTCTGACATGGGTAGGCAGACCGTTCCATAAAAATGGAGCTCTATAGGAGAAAGCCCTGCCTCCAGCTGTTTGCTTAGAAATTCTAGGGACAATTAGGAGGCCTGCGTCTTGTGACCGTAGCGTACGTGTAGGTATGTACGGCAGGACCAAATCAGAGAGCTAGGTAGGAGCAAGCCCATGTAATGCTTTGTAGGTTAGCAATAAAACCTTGAAATCAGCCCTTGCTTTGACAGGAAGCCAGTGTAGAGAGGCTAGCACTGGAGTAATATGATACATTTTTTTGGTTCTGGTCAGGATTCTAGCAGCCGTATTTAGCACGAACTGAAGTTTATTTAGTGCTTTATCCGGGTAGCCGGAAAGTAGAGAATTGCAGTAGTCTAACCTAGAAGTGACAAAAGCATGGATACATTTTTCTGCATCATTTTTGGACAGAAAGATTCTGATTTTTGCAATGTTACATAGATGGAAAAAAGCTGTCCTTGAAATGGTCTTGATATGTTCTTCAAAAGAGAGATCAGGGTCCAGAGTAACGCCGAGGTCCACAGTTTTATTTGAGACGACTGTACAACCATTAAGATTAATTGTCAGATTCAACAGAAGATCTTTTTGTTTCTTGGGACCTAGAACAAGCATCTCTGTTTGGTCTGAGTTTAGAAGTAGAATGTTTGCAGGCATCCACTTCCTTATGTCTGAAACACAGGCTTCTAGCAAGGGCAATTTTGGGGCTTCGCCATGCTTCATTGAAATGTACAGCTGTGTGTCATCCGCATAGCAGTGAAAGTTAACATTATGTTTTCGAATAACATCCCCAAGAGGTAAAATATATAGTGAAAACAATAGTGGTCCTAAAACGGAACCTTGAGGAACACCGAAATTTACAGTTGATTTGTCAGAGGACAAACCATTCACAGAGACAAACTGATATCTTTCCGACAGATAAGATCTAAACCAGGCCAGAACTTGTCCGTGTAGACCAATTTGGGTTTCCAATCTCTCCAAAAGAATGTGGTGATCGATGGTATCAAAAGCAGCACTAAGGTCTAGGAGCACGAGGACAGATGCAGAGCCTCGGTCCGATGCCATTAAAATGTCATTTACCACCTTCACAAGTGCCGTCTCAGTGCTATGATGGGGTCTAAAACCAGACTGAAGCATTTCGTATACATTGTTTGTCTTCAGGAAGGTAGTGAGTTGCTGCGCAACAGCCTTTTCTAAAATTTTTGAGAGGAATGGAAGAAAGCCACCGAGCCTTCATTAGAGTGTAATAGTGTGATTGATTGGCAGAGGAGGGCGATGTGGGGAAAAGAGAAATGTACCAGGGCCGGTGGCTAAAGAAAGCCCAGCTGATTCATTCCCTCTAGTCGAGTGTACAGTCAAGCCCACTGTCGCCCACTTGTTTGTATTATCTCTCTCAATTATCTTAGCATTCTTACACGTTCAACTTGTAGTCTGCACAGGGGCACGTTTAGTAACAAACTTAGTGAATCTAAAATATTTTTTTCTGTCAATGACATCAGTCAAGTACGCCTAGTACTCAATAGGCTCTATAACAAACCTAAAGCAATGGTAAATCGTAGCACTGGTGGTAGCACTATAGGTTTGTGGTTGTGTCCAAAATGTTTTGGATATTTTCACAACCAGAATTATGGGCGCAATAGCTGGCGGTGGTGTGAGGGCTGGGTAATGATTAATAAACAAGTTGTAAATGTGTCGAGGCTTGACCCCTTACTGGCCAATCATAACGTGCTCCACGTCTAAATGTGTGGTTGCTATAAGTTGTGTTTATTTGGATCCCCATTAGCTTCTGTAGAAGCAGTAGCTGCTCTTCCTAGGGTTTACAAAAACAAAACATGACCAGCAACAAAACACAGATATAAAATACAACAATATACAAATAATATAACTAAAAAATAATGTGTTTGTGTGTGTCTCCTCACAGTCCCCACTGTTCCATGAATTGATGCGATGTGATGAGTAATTGGAGATGGGAGTTCAACACGATCATGACTTTGTATGAAACATGTGCATTGCCGTGATTTTGTTTTTCCAGAGTCCCCTGGTTGCATGTCTTGTGGGTTATGTATGGGTGTCTGAGCTGAATGTTATTTGATTATACAGACAATCTGGAATTTTCATCACAGTAATATGTATCATAAAAAATAGAAGAGAAGCTTTTAATCTCTTGTGAACCCAACCAGGAAAGACTGGCATGCATGTTGTTGATGTTAGTTCTGTTTTGAGCCAGGGGCTATTCATCATGATAAATATCCATTTGGGTAACAATGAAGTACCTTACTGTAATTGTATTCCATAAAAATGGCCAAAAAATAAATACAAATTGCTTCTTAGCAAAGAGCAATTTTTCAAGCAACAAGTTTGATGGGACTGTCTGGGAGAGGTCTAAGTTGGGAGGGAAAAAACACCGTTATTGGCAGAGAAGTTTGGAACTATTTCTTATTAGTCTATTAAAGTTTAAATATGTCACTTTTTTCATTCTCATTGAAAGCAAGTCTAAGAACGGTAGATATGTTCTATGTGCGCTATTTCTATACTGGTGATGTCACCAGGCAGGCCAAAACTGCATCCCACCAAAACAGGCAGAAATTTCAGGCAGTGTTTTCAAACAGCTCTTAAACCGAAAGGGCATTTTCACAATTTGAAATGATTATTCCATCCTCATAGTGTTGATTGCACTGGTCCTTTTAAGAAAGACCAGAACTAGATGGAGAGATGAGTGTGATGTACAGAGGAAAGTAGCAAGCGGAGGACCTGGGGATAAAATCCCAACGTTACCATGAGACCAGAGTCTGGCACGCTGGGTAGCTATAGTTGAAAAAAACGGGCTTGTTAATGTCATTTTACGTTTGGAAAACAGACTCACTCCTAATAATGAATCATGGAAACATAAAATGGTACAGTGTATTATGATAGTTTGCACTAACTGGTGTTACAATCTGACTTGTCTGATTGAACACCAGAATAATACTTTGCTAGTGAATCTGAACTATTTTGGTAACTCTGTTAAAAAAAACAGAAAGTAACAACAATCATTTCTTAGCATTATGTTCTATTCTGCTAAACTGCATAGAGGAATATTGTGTTTATTTTGTCTTACCTCTTTGCTTATGATGAATTTGTGTGTGTTATTTCTGCAAATCCCATGTCACAATCTGCTCCCAACCTGAGTATTCAAACAAATGAATTATTCAGGATGTTTACCTGCCCCACTTCTACCCCTCTTTGTAATGAGAGAACTCTAAAAGCTAACAATTAATTTCCAATGTTTTACCTAGGTTCCCAGTTCCCCAGAAACTTTTCATTAGAACTGTTTCACTTCCAGTCAAGTTTCCAAATAGTACGATTAGTTTGCGTCGTCATTCATCAGAATGACCTAAAGTGATTAGCAACATAGACATAACTCCACTCATTGTTTGGGAAACAGACTCTCTTCATCCCACCCGCCATAGTGGAAAAATTAAACCTTTGCGGAGAGTGCGTGTTTTCATGGATGGTGGTACCTGTAGTGGTACCTGTAGCCAACGGAGTTCCCCTTTCAGAGTGTTCTATAGCAGTTGGTAAGGTGCAATTCTATGAGTTTACATGCAGAGGGAGTCGTAGAAAACAACCTAACAAGCTAAATATATACAGTTAACTGCCAAAATAAAGGAACACAAACATAAAGTCTCTTAATAGGATGTTGGGCCTCAACGAGCCAGAACAGCTTCAATGCATCTTGGCAAGGATTCTACAAGTGTCTGGAACTCTATTAGAGGGATGTGACACCATTGTTCCACGAGTAACTCCATCATTTGATGTTTTGTTGATGGCGGTGGAAAACGCTGCCTCAGGTGCCGCTCCAGAATCTCACCATAAGTGTTCAATTGGGTTGAGATCTGGTGACTGAGACGGCTATGGCATATGGTTTACATCGTTTTAATCAAACCATTCAGTGTCCACTCGTGCCCTGTGGATGGGGTCATTGTTATCCTATGGGGGCATAGACATGGTAGCCAAAATAATGGCCTGCCCAGCATTTTTATACATGACCCTAAGCATGATGGGATGTTAATTACTTAATTAACTCGGGAACCAAACCAGTGTGGGAGCACCTGTATTCAATATACTTTGTATCCTTCATTTACTCAAGTGTTTCCATTATTTTGGCAGTTACCTGTAGCTTCCAGTAGGGAATTGTAAACGTCATAATGGATAGACACTTGGACTGCAATTTCCTCCTCGTTTTAGCCCTTCCCACTCTTTCCCCCTCCTGTATGCCCCCACCCCACCTGCTGTGCCCGCCTCCTACTCCTCCCAAGGACTGTGTCCTCATTATCTCACCCACCCCCAGCCCCCCTCGTTACCCCCAGGCCCCCCCATCTCAGACATGTTCCCTTCGGAACACCTAATTACTGCTCCCAAACACTGCTTATTATTGATAACAAGTGCTGGTGTTGCCCTGCCCTCGAACCACTGTGAGTCAGAAAGAAGAACCAGAGCAGGGCGTGAGGTGTGTAGCTGGCATCGGTGCTGTATGACTGGTGTCTGTAAAGCTAACTGTGCCCCATGCCGTAATTTCCTCCTCTGGGTTGATGCAAAGTTAGACAGATTGGGGACTGCACAGATTTCAGTCCACACACTGGAAGTTAAGACTACTCAATTCTCCTTACAATCCAAGGATTCACCATCCAAATAGACGTCGATTGAAATGTGTGTTATTAAGTAAGAAAAAGCAGTGGACACCGACAAGGCGCTTTCCCTTCTTGTTGAATAAAGTTCTCCTTCGTCATGAAAATGGAAACTGACAGCATAATAAAAGAAAGGCTAAGCCTATGTTAAAGGTTGTCATAAACCTATTGAACAGACACCCTGACATTTCTTAATTACAGTGGAGGCGTTTTTCCCGTGGTCTCCCATTCTGCCTGCATTGCTGAGTAGAGAGAGACGGGTGGTGGAAGATAGAAGGAGAAGTTCTGCTTAAGGGAGGTCGGTTGTTGTCCCGGGAGACAGATGGTGATGAGTTCTTCTTGGTGCCAGGAGTTTTTTGGACGGGCTCCGTTCACACAGCCCTAGGCGTATGTAGGAGGTGCGTACAGCGGGATCGGCCTCAGCAGTGGAGGCCACATCCACGTCCCATCTGTTCCTCAGCATCGCCACCAGATCCCCCAACTAAGCACTGTGTTATCAACAGTACTCCGGGCTCGCATCATCACACCTGATTCCTTCCCTCTCTCTGGTTGCGGAATGATCACGTTTCGAACCGTGAACCTGCCCGAACCACACCACCGTAATGATTGTGTATCAGCATGTTTGAATCGATAGATACAGCGACACATTTGTATGGCATTCAAAATCCCAGTACGCCAGATTGAGGAACATAAGCAAGCAGTACATATCACTGGCCCTCAGTTGGCTTTTGTACTAGTGAAAGACAATTTAGGGGGAATCGTGCTTTTGGCCGGGGAATAGCCAAGCAACAGAGGTGGTGACACAACAGCCCTGAAAGCTCTCTAAATCAGATGCTCTACTGGCTCCTGGACAGAAATACTGTAGAATTGTATCCCATTCCATAACATATGGTGAAACATACATTGACAAAAGTCAAGTACAAGATGCACAGTATTAGGGAGAAAGGCAGACTGAGATCTAACCCAGAAGTTTGCAGCAGCCAATCGGGTGGTGGCCTTACAATCACGTTTACTCTTATGTGATGTGTATGTTTTTATTGAGTCTATGGGACCCAGGACTCCCTGGAAAACAGTGTAAATGTTATGCCTATGATTAACTTGGAGGGCTGAGAGTGAGAAAAGTAAAGCACAATGATATGATTAGACAGGATTATCGCAGAACAAGTTTGCAATAAACACTAAGGGATGTACTGCCCTGATGAACCCCACATATTAAAATATTCATGATAGTCATCCAATGAAATATCAACTCCAGGGCATTGTTCATTCAATGATATCATTTTATTATATCTATGCAAATGTACTGTTATAAATAAGTGCTTGAGCTTTTCATAATACTGAATTACAGCATTTTAATGTCCGTTTCTTTATTTGGTGGCAGTGCTTTAATGTGATATTTAACAGAATTGAATTTGCTCCAGAGAATAATGCTTTATTCCGAGAAATGTTTAGTGTGAACCAGTCTTCTAATTCATTGATAATTGAGTTTTCTTAGAGACATCATCAGTTCAGTAAATTAAGGCAAATACACATAGGCTTACAGATTTGGGGGAATGAAACTCGGGGCCCTATTGTGATAATTTAATACAATACTGAACGAAAATATAAACGCAACATGTACTGTAAAGCGTTGGTCTAATGCTTCATGAGTTGAAATGTTCTATGCACAAAAAAAAACGTATTTCTCTCAAATTTTGTGCAGAAATGTATTTACATCCCTGTTAGTCAGTGTTTCTCCTTTGCCAAGATAATCCATCCACCTGACAGGTGTCACATATCAAGCTGGTTCAACAGCATGAACTTTACGCAGGTGCACCTTGTGCTGGGGACAATAAAAGACCACTCTAAAATGAGCTGTTTTGTCACACAACACAATGCAAGAGATGTCTCAAGTTTTGAGGGAGAGTGCAATTGGCATGCTGCCTGCCTGCAGGAATATCCACCAGAGGTGTTGCCAGATAATTTAATGTTTGTTTATCTCCCATCAAACCAAATCAAATGTTATTTGTCACATACACATGGTTAGCAGATGTTAATGTGAGTGTTGCGAAATGCTTGTGCTTCTAGTTCCGACGGTGTGGTAATATCTAACAAGTAATCTAACAATTCCCCAACAACTACCTAATACACACAAATCTAAAGGAGTGAATGAGAATATGTACAAGTATATGGATGAGCGATCGCCAAGCGGCATAGGCAAGGAGCAATAGATGGTATAAAATACAGTATATACTGTACATGTGATATGAGTAATGTAAGATATTTAAACATTATTAAAGTGCCATTATTTAGAGTGTTGTTGTATAAAGTGATGAGTGATCCATTTATTAAAGTGGTCAGTGATTGGGTCTTAATGTAGGCAGTAGCCTGTCTGAGTTAGTGATTGCTGTTTAGCAGTCTGAAGGAATTGAGATAGTAGCTGTTTTTCAGTCTCTCTGTCCCAGCTTTGATGCAGCTGTACTAACCTCGCCTTCTGGATGATAGCGGTGTGAACAGGCTGTGGCTCGGGTGGTTGATGTCCTTGATGATCTTTTTGGCCTTGCTGCGACATCGGGTGCTGTAGGTGTCCTGGAGGGTAGGTAGATTCCCCCCGGTGATGCGTTGTGCAGACCGCACCACCTTCTAGAGAGCCTTGCGGTTGAGAGAGGTGCAGTTGCCTACCTGTCTGTGATACAGCCCATTGTGCATCTGTAAAGGGTTTTGGGTGGCAAGCCAAATTTCTTCAGCCTCCTGAGATTGAAGAGGCGCTATTGCACCTTCTTCACCACAATGTCTGTGTGGGTGGACCATTTCAGTTCGTCTGTGATGTGTACGCCGGAACTTGAAACTTTCCACCTTGTCCACTGCTGTCCCTTCAATGTGGATAGGGGGCTGGTCCCTCTGCTGTTTCCTGAAGTCCAAGATCATCTCCTTTGTTTTGTTGACATTGAGTGAGAGGTTGTTTTCCTGACACCACACTCCATGTTCCCTCACCTCCTCCCTATAGGTTGTCTCGTCATTGTTGGTAATCAAGCCCACTACTGTTGTGTCACCTGCAAACTTGATGGTTGAGTTGGAGGCGTGCATGGCCACGCAGTCGTGGGTGAACAGGGAGTACAGGAGGGGGCTGAGCATGCACCCTTGTGGGGCACCAGTGTTGAGGGTCAGCAAAGTGGGAATGTTTTTTCCTACCTTCCCCACCTGTGGGCGGCCCGTCGAAAAGTCCAGGACCCAATTGCACAGGACGGGGTTGAGACCCAGGGCCTCCAGCTTGATGATGAGCTTGGAGGGTACTTTGGTGTTGAATGCTGAGCTGTAGTCCATGAACCATAAGCCACCTCCAATGTCATTTTAAAGAATTTGCCAGTACGTCCAACCATCCTCACAAGCGCAGACCATGTGTAACCACGCCAGCCTAGCCCAGCACCTCCACATCCGGCTTCTTCACCTGCTGGGTCATCTGAGATCAGCCACCCGGACACCTGATGAAACTGAGGAGTATTTCTGTCTGTAATAAAGCCCTTGTGGAAAAAAAATGTTTGATTGGCTGGGCCTCGCTCCCCAGTGGGGAGGCCTGGTTCCCAAGTGAGTGGGCCTATGCCCTCCCAGGCCCACCTATGGCTGCGCCCTTGCCCAGTCATGTGAAATCCATAGATTAGGTCCTAATGAATTTATTTTAATTGACTGATTTCCTTTTATGAACTGTAGCTCAGTAAAATCGTTGAAATTGTTGCATGTTGCATTTTTGTTCAGTATATGTGTTGTTCCTTCTAGTTCAGACTAAACAAACAAGGAAACTAGAATAGCATCAACAAAGTACTACAATCAATGTGCAATACATTATTCCCCTATTCTCTTCCTTCTGGGAACAAGCATTTCATGACTGGTCAAAGCCTCTAAAGTGAATTGAGCTACAGTATCAATAGCCAGAGTGGCAGAACATTAAAGGCAGCACAGTCAGGGCTGCTACAGCCCCCGGTGGTAAACACATCTTGAATTCTGGATTGTAGATTAGCAGAAGGTCACTGAGGTCAGAAGACTGATTGATAGTGTAATTAATGCAAATATGAAAATAGATGTTTGTATCAGAGTTGCAGCTTGAAAGTGCTTCTACGGGGTCCATAAGGGGTTAATGATGTGAATTGTATTGATTTTGGGCTCTCTGACAAGTGTTAACTGATTTTCTGTCCCTGGCAGAATTTTTGTGCATGTTAATCCATTGGAGTCAGATCGTAATGGGGCTCAGTAGGTATTGGTCATCACTAGCGGGATGCTAATGAGAGCCGGCTAATACATTCGGCTTTATAAGCCAATCAATGCATGCTGCAGCTGGCAGCCTGCTGTAGCCCAGGAAGCTAGCAGTGCCGTGAGAAACTGTGAGGCTGGCCCCAGGTTCAAAGCCTCCCAGTTACCCACCCTCTAGTGCCGGGCCTGTATCTCTGTTCCCATTCCAACAAAATAACTCATTTTAATACGTTCCGTTATGTGTCGGACCTCAGTAAGACTAGCTGTCGACATTGGCGTCAGCTAATGAGGATGCTAATAAATCAAATCAAATATAGACAGTTGAATTTATATCAGCTAATCCAAGATACATTATACTTGCAAATATTCTTCATTTCAAGTGGGTTTCATTGACCAGTTTTCATGTGGTAAATTTACCATGGCACTAGATAACATGCTAAATCAAGGGATATATTATATATATTTTTTAAATGCTGCATAAATTACAAACTGTGGCTTTAAACATTTCTTCTCGGGGCTTTTGCCAAGTGCATTACTCTCAGACACACATTGATAGTTTCAGGGCAATACATTCGTACTTTTTGAAAACTCAGAAGAATAGTGTTACTCAATCTTGTTTTCCACACCACGGCCTGATACCAGAGAGCACAGATCTGTAGAAAGAATGGCTTTAATCCCCGAACTGACAGGCAAGAAGTGGGAGGCAAGGAATTAATCTCGGAGAAAGATCCCAAATAAAAACAACCAAGCAATAACCAGCGCTGGCTGCCAGGCAACTGTACCTGGCGCGTCCTTTCTCTCTTTAAATGAAAGTCGTGTGGCCCTGTTGGATGAAATCATAGCTGGGGAGAGGGCCACTCAGTCCACATTACAGACTAATCTGTATCCCCAAGACCATCTGTGTCTCGCAGGGCAAGTGGGTGCTGGACTCTTCAAACACATTCAGGGAACATCTGCTGAGTCAGCTGGTTCTCCTATACAAAGACATGGACAGGTGGAGCTCAGTTCACATTGAACTTGCCACATATAAACCCTCAGATCACACCCACAGATGGTGGGTGGACTGGGAATGAGCTCCACAGGTCCAGTCCCTGAGCCATAGCACATAGACTTGTCCTCACAGGGGCATGGTGCCTGTTAAAACTGAGGGCCACAGCAACACGCCCCTCAGATATATCCACTTGTACACTAAAAATGGTGAATATATTCTTTGTTTTATGTATATATTCAAAAGGTTGAATTTGGCCATCACTCCCGATTCAAAAAAATGTGGCGTATGATGCTTCTGATCCCCTACGCTTGAGACGTCAAACATCTTAATGTGTACAGTTTCAATGGACATGGCGAAACTGCTCTGCCCTACTCTGCCCCCTCTTATCCTAATGGGATGGATATGATGGGACACTAAAAGGTCTGATAGAGTTCATGGAATTCAATAATTTAACTTGATGAAATCGTATTCATTGAGCAAGATCATGTATAACCTTTACTCAAAATGAATAATGCATTCAATGTTTATTTGAGGCTCATTATCAAATTCTATTCCTTTTTCGCAGTATTACTGTTAGTTTCTCTGACCAGAGAGGATGTTCACTAAAACGTTGTACTTTGTTGATTTGTCAAAAAAGCATCTTTACTCACATACATTTTACAATGGCTAGAAATTACGATGTATAGATTTCAAAACAAATCAAAATGATTAAATCTGTCAGCATCATTAAGTAAGATGTGACAACCTGTTATCACATTAAGTTTGATCATAAAGCCTTGTACCGGTAATACTATGCAGTATTCATTTGTTTAGATTTTGTTTTGCTGGGGGGGGGGGTTACAGATACAACATTCATATTATCATTTCATAAAACATCTACCCGTGGGCTGACACTCCAAAGAAAAACAAAAGTAAGAAATTCATAGAGAAATTATCATATTGATCGAATAGGATTTTATAATAGTAAAATTGGTATGTAAAATTAATACAAAGAGGTGGGCCTGCTCCACCCCCCCTCCCCCTCCCTCCCATTTCAGATGTGATAGTTGCTATATCAGCTAATTGATCATTACTGCATAGCTTGTTAGCCAGTAAATGGCTGCAATGTTTACCATGGACATAATGGTTGAGTCTAACTCCGTGGAATGCGGATTCAACTCTGTCCTATCAATAAATTAAGTTATGTCTTGACTTTGAAAAGAGTAATAGTTACCGCATCTGAAAAAAGTGTTTGTATAGAACATTTCCAATTCTGATATCTTCTTTAATTGTGATTTATTCAACCCAGATGCAAATGCAGTTGCATTATTTTTCATAAAAACTTTGATGGAATCTGGGGAACAGACTGAATTTTTATTAATCATTAGGAATGAATTTAATGAAATGTCAAATTGATTACAGAATTTAGGATTTTGTAGTAATGAAACATCATCTTGTGGCTCTTTTAGGAAATGATTAAAGTTTTAGCTGGCAGTAGTAAGTGTGAGGATCAGACAAGCTCATGTCAAATTTAAATGTTCTTAAATTTAGAAAATAGAGATAATAATAATAATAATAATATAAAATCGATTCGGGAGAAGGTTTTATGTCTGTTTGTGTACAAACCCGTTTGCTTTTGGATTAAGTGCTCACCAGGCATCTGTAACGTGTACGCTGGAAGCAAGTACAGGGAGTGAACGTAATAATTGAAACATGGAAAACAAGAAATAGCACCTCGGAAAAGATCCAAAGAGAGTGACAGATATAGGAGGGGTAATCCGGAAGATGATGGAATCCAGGTGAGTCTCATGCAGAGCAGGTACGCGTAACGATGGTGGCAGGCATGCGTAATAATGAGTAAACTGGCAACGTTTAGCGCCAGCGGGGGAGTAGACATGACGGTACCACCCTTCCCTGACGAACATCTCCAGCAGCAGGATGACGCTGACCAACCGGAGGTACCAGTACCGGAGGGGGTACCCCCTCCCTGACGCGGGCCTCCAGCCACAGGACGCCAACCAGAGGGACGGTCCTGGGGACCAGGAGTGGGCCGGTCACTTATGCTGAGGCGAAGGAACCTGTAGAGCCAACCGAGGCTTGTGAACCCATCGAGTCATTTGAGGCATGACGAGCCAGCTGAGGCATCCCCTGTTGCTTCAACAGTTACATTTGGAGCCGACGTCTCTAGCAAAAACTAAAATCCCTGTTGCTTCCCTTTGGTGAGGCGTTATTCTGTAACGTTTACGCTAGGAGTCGGGAAGCAAGTACATGCAGTGAATTGAATAATACGTGAAACATGGAACAAAACAAGAAACACGAATAGCGTACAAACATAAAACACAGGAACAATTATGCTTGGAAAAGATCCAAAGAGAGTGACATATATAGGGGAGGTAATCAGGAAGGTGATGTCCATGTGAGTACAGGTGAGTTTCAGGAGGCACAGGTGCGCATAACGATGGTGGCAGGTGTGCGTACTAATGAGTAAACTGGTGACGTTGAGCACCGGAGAGGGGGAGTAGACGTGACAGCATCAATGAGGTTATCATCAGAAAGCGTATGTTGGAGAGTCTTGTTGCATGTGGATTGTAGTTGGTCTTACTAGATTTGTCTTGCATGTCCAAAATGGCATTCATACCTGTCCTAATAACCAGTTGGAATTCAGTTAATTCTAACAATATACTGTTCAGACAGTCAAAAAACGTAGGATCATATGAATTTAATTGTCTTTCCATTTTGTATACATGAAAGGAAAGGGATTCCGCCTTTTTGTTCTTTGCCTTTACCCAAGATGGTGATTTTGAGTTTCTTATGTATCATTATGAATACATCTTTAGCTTTGCTTGGGGCTGATGAAAAAGCAACCACAAATGGTTCTGCATTCTATGTGCATCCTTTTGGAGCAGGTGTGTTTTTCGGAGCATTGCTATCAATATAGTTTCTTGCTAGCATATCAAGACAGCCAGAACGTTTGATAGGAACATTTTGGCCTGGGTACCCAATCCCCCTCCGGTACCGGTACCTCCGGTTGGTTCTTTGAGGGCCAAATTTTTTGTGTTATTACAACAGCCGATAATAACGTTTGGATATCAGAGCAGCGGTAACTCACCAGCATTACGGCCAGGAATATGACTTTCTCGAACCGGATCCTTTGTTTGTACCTTGCAGTGCAATTGAACTGATCCCAAAGGCTGTTCCAAAATTCAGCTAACAGAAAAGAGGTACTCGGAGCTGTATTTTAGTCCGACTTAGGAGGCGCGCACACCACCTACCACTTCCAAGTATATTACTCGTTAATGTTCAGTCTCTGGATAATAAAGTTGATGAGCTCAGGGCAAGGATTTCCTTCCATCAGGGATTTAACTGTCATGTCTTGTTATGTCTGTTCCTGTCTTCTCTTCACTCTGTCTCTCTCTGCTGGTCTTTTTAGGTTACCTTCTCTGTCTCTCATTCTTCAGCTGTTCTACATCTCCCCTAACTAGCTCTTTCACTCTTTCCCACCTGTTCTCTCTTCCCCTTCTGATTAGGTCTCTATTTCTCTCTCTGTTCCTGCTACTTTCAGGGTCTGATTCTTGTTTGTGTTTTTGATGCCAGAAGCAAGCTGTCGTCGCGTTTGCTTCCACCTTGTCCTATCCTGTCGGAGTCTGCCTGGCAGGTGCATCCTGCATTATACTAACGTTCTTTTTGTTCCATTGACTACGTTGGAAGAGGATTTATGCCATTCCTGTTTTTTCATTAAAGAACTCTGTTTTCTGTTAAAACCGCTTTTGGGTCTTCACTCAAGTACATAACAGAAGAATCAGACCAAGAATGGACCCAGCGGCTCCGGACCCTTTTCACTCCGCCGTCGAGATCCAGGGAGCGATGCTAGGCAGACACGAGGAGGAATTGTCTGCTGCTCGACATGCCGTTGAGACCCTGGCCGTCCAAGTCTCCGACCTCACTAGACAGGTTCACCAACTCCACCTCGATCCACCGCCCACTTCCAGGGTTTCCGAGTCTCCGGAGCCCAGGATCAACAACCCGCCGTGTTACTCTGGGGAGCCCACTGAGTGCCGCTCATTCCTCACTCAGTGTGATGTGGTGTTCTCTCTCCAGCCCAACACTTACTCCAGGAGCGCAGCCCGCATCGCCTACGTCATTTCTCTCCTTACCGGACGGGCGCGTGAGTGGGGCACGGCAGTCTGGGAGGCGAGGGCTGAGTGTATTAACCAGTATCAAGACTTTAAGGAGGAGATGATACGGGTTTTTGACCGTTCTGTTTTTGGGGAGGAGGCTTCCAGGGCCCTGTCTTCCCTATGTCAGGGGAATCGATCCATAACGGATTATTCTATTGAGTTTCGCACTCTCGCTGCCTCAAGTGACTGGAACGAGCCGGCTTTGCTCGCTCGTTTTCTGGAGGGTCTCCTCGTCGAGGTTAAGGACGAGATCCTCTCCCGGGAGGTTCCTTCCAGTCTGGACTCCTTAATAGCTCTCGCTATTCGCATAGAGCGACGGTTTGATCTTCGTCGCCGAGCTCGTGGAAAGGAGCTCGCGTTCTCCGTTGCTCCCCTCTCCACATCACTGCCACCTGCCGCATCACTGCCACCCTCCTCCGCCGGCTCGGATGCTGAGCCTATGCAGCTGGGGGTATCCGCATCTCGGCCAAGGAGAAGGAACGGAGAATCACCAATCGCCTCTGTCTCTACTGCGGCTCCGCTGGTCATTTTGTCACCTCATGTCCAGTAAAAGCCAGAGCTCATCAGTAAGAGGAGGGCTACTGGTGAGCGCAACTACTCAGGCCTCTCCTTCTGGATCACGCACTACTTTTCCGGTCCATCTCCGCTGGCCCGGTTCATCTGCTTCCTGCAGTGCCTTGATTGACTCTGGGGCGGAGGGCTGTTTTATGGACGAGACCTGGGCTCGGGAACATGACATTCCTCTCAGACAGTTAGGGGAGCCCACGGCCTTGTTCGCTTTAGATGGTAGTTCTCTCCCCAAGATTCAGCGTGAGACGCTGCCTTTAACCCTCACTGTCTCTGGTAATCATAGCGAAACCATTTCTTTTTTAATTTTTCGTTCACCTTTTACACCTGTTGTTTTGGGTCATCCCTGGCTAGTGCGCCATAACCCTTCTATTAATTGGTCTAGTAATACTATCCTATCCTGGAATGTTTCTTGTCATGTGACCTGTTTAATGTCTGCTATCCCTCCTGTTTCCTCTGTCTCTTCTTCACAGGAGGAGCCTGGCGATTTGACAGGGGTGCCGGAGGAGTATCACGATCTGCGCACGGTGTTCAGTCGTTCCAAGGCCACTTCTCTCCCTCCACACCGGTCGTATGACTGTAGTATTGATCTCCTTCCGGGAACTACTCCCCCGGGGTAGATTATACTCTCTGTCGGCTCCCGAACGTAAGGCTCTCGAGGATTATTTGTCGGTTTCGCTCGACGCCGGTACCATAGTCTCCTCCTCCTCTCCCGCCGGAGCGGGGGTTTTTTTTGTTCAGAAGAAGGACGGGTCCCTGCGCCCATGCGTGGATTATCGAGGGCTGAATGACATAACAGTTAAGAATCGTTATCCGCTTCCTCTTATGTCTTCAGCCTTCGAGATCCTGCAGGGAGCCAGGTTTTTCACCAAATTGGACCTTCGTAACGCCTACCATCTCGTGCGCATCAGGGAGGGGGACGAGTGGAAGACGGCGTTTAACACTCCGTTAGGGCACTTTGAATACCGGGTTCTTCCTTTCGGCCTCGTTAACGCTCCAGCTGTCTTTCAGGCACTAGTTAACGACGTCCTGAGAGACATGCTGAACATTTTTGTTTTCGTTTACATGGACGATATCCTGATTTTTTCACCGTCTCTCTCGATTCATGTTCAGCACGTGCGACGCGTCCTCCAGCGCCTTTGGAGAACTGTCTTTATGTGAAGGCTGAGAAGTGCATTTTTCATGCCGCCTCCGTCCCTTTTCTCGGTTCCGTTATTTCCGCTGAGGGCATTAAGATGGATCCCGCTAAGGTCCAGGCTGTCATTGATTGGCCCGTTCCTAAGTCACGCGTCAAGCTGCAGCGCTTTCTGGGCTTCGCTAATTTCTATCGTCGTTTCATCCGTAATTTCGGTCAGGTGGCAGCTCCCCTCACAGCCCTTACTTCTGTTAAGACGTGCTTTAAGTGGTCCGTTTCCGCCCAGGGAGCTTTTGATCTTCTTAAGAATCGTTTTACATCCGCTCCTATTCTTGTTACACCTGACATCTCTAGACAGTTTGTTGTTGAGGTTGACGCGTCAGAGGTGGGCGTGGGAGCCATTCTTTCTCAGCGCTCTCTCTCTGACGGCAAGGTCCATCCTTGCGCGTTTTTCTCTCATCGCTTATCGCCGTCAGAACGTAACTATGATGTTGGTAATCGCGAACTGCTCGCCATCCGCTTAGCCCTAGGCGAATGGCGACAGTGGTTGGAGGGGGCGACCGTTCCTTTTGTCGTTTGGACTGACCATAGGAACCTTGAGTACATCCGTTCAGCCAAACGACTTAATGCGCGTCAGGCTCGTTGGGCTCTGTTTTTTGCTCGTTTCGAGTTTGTTATTTCTTATCGTCCGGGCTCAAAAACACCAAGCCTGATGCTTTATCTCGTCTCTTCAGTTCTTCTGAGGTCTCCACCGACCCCGAGGGGATTCTCCCTGACGGGCGTGTTGTCGGGTTGACTGTCTGGGGAATTGAGAGGCAGGTAAAGCAAGCACTCGCTCACACTCCGTCGCCGCGAGCTTGTCCTAGGAACCTTCTGTTCGTTCCCGTTCCTACTCGTCCGGCCGTTCTTCAGTGGGCCCACTCTGCCAAGTTAGCCGGCCACCCCGGCGTTCGGGGTACGCTCGCTTCCATTCGCCAGCGTTTCTGGTGGCCCACTCGGGAACGTGACGCGCGTCGATTTGTCGCCGCTTGTTCGGTCTGCGCGCAGACTAAATCTGGGAACTCTCCTCCTGCCGGCCGTCTCAGACCGCTTCCCATTCCCTCTCGACCGTGGTCTCACATCGCTTTAGATTTTATCACCGGACTGCCTTCATCAGCGGGGAAGACAGTTATTCTTACGGTTGTCGATAGATTCTCTAAGGCGGCTCATTTCATTCCTCTCGATAAGCTCCCTTCTGCTAAGGAGACGGCTCAGATCATTATCGAGAATGTTTTCCGAATTCATGGCCTTCCGTCTGACGTCGTTTCCGACAGAGGCCCGCAGTTCACGTCTCAATTTTGGAGGGAGTTTTGCCGTTTGATTGGGGCTTCCGTCAGTCTCTCGTCCGGCTTTCATCCCCAGTCTAACGGTCAAGCCGAACGGGCCAATCAGACTGTTGGTCGCATTTTACGCAGTCTTTCTTTTCGTAACCCTGCGTCTTGGTCAGAACAGCTCCCCTGGGCAGAGTACGCCCACAACTCGCTTCCCTCGTCTGCTACCGGTCTATCCCCTTTTCAGTGTAGCCTCGGGTACCAGCCTCCGCTGTTCTCATCTCAGCTCGCCGAGTCCTGCGTCCCCTCCGCTCAGGCTTTTGTCCAGCGTTGCGAGCGCACCTGGAAGGGGGTCAGGTCGGCACTTTGCCGTAATAGGGCGCAGACTGTGAGGGCCGCTAATAAGCGTAGGACCAAGAGTCCTAGATATTGTTGCGGTCAGAGAGTATGGCTCTCCACTCAGAACCTTCCCCTTAAGACAGCTTCTCGCAAGTTGGCCCCGCGGTTCATTGGTCCGTTCCGTATTTCTCAGGTCATTAATCCTGTCGCAGTGCGACTTCTTCTCCCGCGCTATCTTCGTCGCGTTCACCCGGTCTTCCATGTCTCCTGTGTTAAGCCCGTTCTTCGCGCCCCCGCTCGTCCCCCCCCCCCATCCTTGTCGAGGGCGCACCCATCTACAGGGTTCGTAAGATTTTGGACATGCGCCCTCGGGGCCGTGGTCATCAGTACCTAGTGGATTGGGAGGGGTACGGTCCTGAGGAGAGGAGTTGGGTTCCCTCTCGGGACGTGCTGGACCGTTCGCTGATCGATGATTTCCTCCGTTGCCGCCAGGTTTCCTCCTCGAGTGCGCCAGGAGGCGCTCGGTGAGTGGGGGGGGGGTACTGTCATGTCTTGTTATGTCTGTTCCTGTCTTCTCTTCACTCTGTCTCTCTCTGCTGGTCTTTTTAGGTTACCTTCTCTGTCTCTCATTCTTCAGCTGTTCTACATCCTTCCTAACTAGCTCTTTCACTCTTTCCCACCTGTTCTCTCTTCCCCCTCTGATTAGGTCTCTATTTCTCTCTCTGTTCCTGCTACTTTCAGGGTCTGATTCTTGTTTGTGTTTTTGATGCCAGAAGCAAGCTGTCGTCGCGTTTGCTTCCACCTTGTCCTATCCTGTCGGAGTCTGCCTGGCAGGTGCATCCTGCATTATACTAACGTTCTTTTTGTTCCATTGACTACGTTGGAAGAGGATTTATGCCATTCCTGTTTTTTCATTAAAGAACTCTGTTTTCTGTTAAAACCGCTTTTGGGTCTTCACTCAAGTACATAACATTTAACATACTCTGTTTCATGGAAACACGGCTCTCTCTGGATATAATGTCTGAATCCATTCAGCCAGTTGGGTTCTCAGTTCATTGCGCAAATATGAATAAATATATCTCTGGGAAGAAGAAGGACGGGGGTGTATGTTTACTCATGATGTGATTGTGATAACATACAGGAATTCAAGTCCTTTTGTTCACCTGACCTAGAATACCTCAATCAAATGCTGACCGTATTACCTTCCAAAACATTATGAAGTTCTAGCAACACATTGACTGTAGAACTCACACTGCAAAAACACTCAACCAATGCTACTACAACTTCCAGGATGCCTACAAGGCCCTCCCCAGCCCTCCTTTCGGGCAAATCTGATCACGACTCAATTTTGCTCCTCCCTTACTATAGGCAGAAACTCAAACAATCAACATTGTTTTCACAGACTACAAAGTAAAAACCAGCCACATCGCAGACACCGATGTCTTGCTTTCGGACAAGCTTAACACCTTCTTTGTCTGCTTTGAGGATAACACAGTGCCACCGATGCAGCTCACTACCAAGGACAGTGGAATCTCCTTCTCTATGCCCGAAGTGAGTAAGATATTTAAGCATGTTAAACCTCACAAGGCTGCCGGCCCAGACGGCATCCCTAGCCGCGTCCACAGAGCATGCGCAGACCAGCTGGCTGGAGTGTTTACGGACAAATTCAATCTCTCCCTATCCCAGTCTGTTGTCCCCACATGCTTCTAGATGTCCACCATTGTTTCTGTACCCAAGAATGTAAAGGTAAATGAACTAAATCGCCCCGTAGCACTCACTTCTGTTGTCATGAAGTGCTTTGAGAGACTAGTCAATGATCATTTCACCTCTACCTTACCTGGCACCATAGACCTACTTCAATTTGCTTACCGCCCCAATAGATCCACAGACAATTATATTTATTTTTATTTCACCTTTATTTAACCAGGTAGGCAAGTTGAGAACAAGTTCTAATTTACAATTGCGACCTGGCCAAGATAAAGCAAAGCAGTTCGACACATACAACAACACAGAGTTACACATTAAGTAAAACAAACATACAGTCAATAATACAGTAGAAAAATAAGTCTATATACGATGTGAGCAAATGAGGTGAGGTAAGGGAGGTAAAGGCAAAAAAAGGCCATGGTGGCGAAGTAAATACAATATAGCAAGTAAACACTGGAATGGTAGATTTGCCGTGGAAGAATGTGCAAAGTAGAAATAAAAATAATGGGGTGCAAAGGAGCAAAATAAATAAATAAATAAATAAAGTAGGAGAAGAGGTAGTTGTTTGGGCTAAATTATAGATGGGCTATGTACAGGTGCAGTAATCTGTGAGTTGCTCTGACAGCTGGTGCTTAAAGCTAGTGAGGGAGTGTTTCCGGTTTCAGAGATTTTTGTAGTTCGTTCCAGTCATTGGCAGCAGAGAACTGGAAGGAGAGACGGCCAAAGGAAGAATTGGTTTTGGGGGTGACCAGAGAGATGTACCTGCTGGAGCATGTGCTACAGGTGGGTGCTGCTATGGTGACCAGCGAGCTGAGATAAGGGGGGACTTTACCTAGCAGGGTCTTGTAGATGACCTGGAGCCAGTGGGTTTGGCGACGAGTATGAAGCGAGGGCCAGCCAATGAGAGCCTACAGGTCGCAGTGGTGGGTAGTATATGGGGCTTTGGTGACAAAACGGGTGGCACTGTGATAGACTGCATCCAATTTATTGAGTAGGGTATTGGAGGCAATTTTGTAAATGACATCGCCAAAGTCGAGGATCGGTAGGATGCAAACAGACAGTGTGGTGAAGAAGGCGCAACAGCGCCCCTTCAACCTCAGGAGGCTGAAAAAAAGATGGTTTGGCACCTAAAATGTATTATTTCAGCTGGAATGTTTAAAGTTTATAAAGTTTTTAATAGAAAGATGGTTGAAAGTCTTTTCTGTCACGCCCTGATCTGTTTCACCTGTCCTTGTGATTGTCTCCACCCCCTCCAGGTGTCGCTTATTTGCCCCAGTGTTTTTATCCCTGTGTTTTCTGTCCCTCTGTGCCAGTTTGCCTTGTATGTTTCCAAGTCAACCAGCAGTCTTCCCGTTCTCCTGCTTGTCTGCATTTGGGTCTCGCCTTGTGCCTTGGTATTTTCAGCATCAACAGACATTATTTATAAATCTTTTTATTTTTTATTTGCGTGTTCTATTAACCTGAAACATGTTCTTGTATGTGTTTGTGTAAGTGTTTAGTTTTACTAAACCCCGTTTGATATTTATCAAGTCTGGTAAAACTTTTGCTATTCTATTGCTTATGAGCTATGTTATTATTTTATTGTCGCAATTTATTAAACGTATGGGTCTGTAATCAGCAGGTGTCTCTCCAGATTTTCCTGGTTTTAATATACTTGAAATAACTGTTTGATACATGGAACTTGGAAGCACTGAATTGAGTGACCTGTGTGTTGTCTTTTGTGTAAATACGGGCGCTACTTTGTCCCAAAATGTTAAATAGAATTCTGTGGGAAAGCTGTCCGTTCCTGTCTGATATTATTTTTTGATCTCAGTTTTAAGTGATTATTTTTTTTGTCTGCTGATAATTGCTTCAGGGTTGTTGGGTTTAAGACGGCTGTAGGATCAGTCCCACTGTTGTTTAATTCAGATTTATATAGATTTTCATAGAAGCTTTTAAAATGATCATTAATCCCGTTGTTGTTTCTTATCAATGCATTGGCATCTTTTAAGATTATAACTGGTTTGGCGTGTATTCGTTTTGTGAAGGCTGAGAGATGTTTACCAGGTAATTTGTCATTAAGTTGTGTAGTTTATTTCAGTTTAACCTGTAGTTGTTGGTTCTCTTCAAAAGTAAAAAATCATATTCCTGCTTAAGTTTAGAAATGAAATGTTCTTCTTTACCTTAACATTTTTTGTTGCCTTTTTCTAAGATAGTCATATATTTTTGTTAAATTTTTATTTCTAACTCAGATTTAACTTTTGCAAAGTGTGAGATTATCATTCCCCTAATGCACGCCTTAAAAGCAAATTAAATCAGGGGTCGGCTTTTCTCTATCCTCAATGTCTCAATGTCTACATCTCTATCCTCAATGTCTACAAAGATGAGTGAAACAGATCAGTGTGTGACAGTTCCTTGAATTTGCCTTTTTAATTGCTACGTTTGTCAATCTTATCGAATGTATGATTTAGGTCAACCGCCAAAATTACAGTTCCTGTTTGTATTTGATCTAATATAGCTTGAATTCTATCTGAAAACACCAGATTTACCCCTGGTAGGACATGCAATGCAATCAATGTGTACTTTTCACCATTGTTGAATTGTAAGGTGGCTTTCTTAATAAATGGCCTTCTTGGTCTTTGTGCTTGGATATAAGGGGAAAGGGTTTATTCTTATTTATCAGGATTCCTACACCTTTGCTGTTGGTACAGTAGGTGGCAGCATAGGCCTCTCCAACCCAGTCCCTCTCTATATATTCAATTTGATTTTTTTTTATGTAACTCTCTGCTGTTTTGAAAACCACATCTGCTGACAATCTCTTTTAGTGTTGAAGAACCATATGCTTTTTCCCCCATCATAAAGCCTGTGCACATTTCAAGTAATGCGTTGGATTTTAAGGTCATTTCCTCACAAACAATCTCTTGGGTAGTAGCGGCCAACTCTTTCTGTTGTTGGGTGTTGAGAGGCCTCCCACGGGTCAATTGTGAACGGACAGATTATGCTAGCTGCTGGAGAAAAATAGACCTGCTAGTTGTTCCTTGTAATACAGTGAATGTCACACACATTAATGTGGTGTTATACGTTGACAATTATTTGAAGTTTGTTTCATTGCTATTTAACCAAAGAAAGCCACGAGAAAGCCACGCGTTTCAATGCATGCCACCGGAACCAGAAGTTCTCCTGCAGTATTCATTTTTATATGCATTTGGTTTTGTGATGCAGACACAATTTCAGTCAATCAATGTATTCTTAAGAATGCTTGCTGTTTCTGAAACCAATCGAATATGAAGCACAATCACATGACACTTGTTTGGATGTGGTGTTAAATTATAATTCAACATGGTTGTAATACTGTGATTTTAATATTTATAAAACAGGGTCGTTTATAAGAGGCGGCTATTTACTGAACAACAGATGGACAACCAATTATAAAGATGTGTTTTTACGCTGTTGCATTCTGCAATTTGAACTCAGAGCAGGGAACTTATGGTGTATCCTTGGTGCGATTTATTTCTGAACTAGCTCTTCTAACAGGAGCATAGCTTCTTTCATTTGCATGAAAGTCTAACCTTCATTAGAGATGAGCAGATCACTCCAGGAGCCGTTCTTTAATGATGCCTAAATGTGTTTGATTTGAGATTTCTCTGCTGTTTGAAGGCCCCATACCAAAAGTGGGGGAACTGCATGACCAGAATGCTAGCAACGTGCAATAAAGTAGCCCACTGAATGTGCCTGTTCACAAAATACATCGATTGACCTCTGTTCAAAGAGGAGCAAGATTGCCATGAAAGTGTCGATGTCCTGAAGGTTCGCGCATCATTAAGCATTAAGAAAAAGTTTATAACTTTGGATCATTATCAATTCATACCTTGGGGTATGAAACCATTTAAACTACAGCGATGAAATAAATGTCAACACTGCTAATTTCTGATACCACCCAGTTGATTTGAGTTTATGTAAGAACATATGCATCTAAATTCATTTGGAGGAAAATGCTTCATCATATTTTTTTAATGCGTGAATATTTATCCCGGCTTTTCTCATTAGTTTGGGAGCAATGTGCTAGCTGTCATATTCCCCCTAAATATGTACGCAGAGAGAAAATACAGTGCATCACACCATGCATTCCAATGAGGTAGGAATAAAAATTCCTTTTGAAGGGAAATCTATTTGAATATCTTTCAAGCTGTTTTTCTTTAAAAGATACCTCATACAATATATTTTCAACATCAGTACTGCCATATACTACCAAAGGTAGTTTGGGACGTTCTAAATATTATTGTGAAATATTCCCAAGCTTTTCTCTGTAAATAATCCTTTAACTGTAACATTTCTAATTATCCTCAAGGAAACATTTAAAAAATAATCAAAGTGCTAAAATAAGAAAAAAGGTGAATCGTCCACACAAGCTTTCAGTCATCTTGAAATGAATCAATTCATACAATTCTATGACTTTGAGTGTACACTTTATCAGCCAGGTATGGCTGGTTGTTACTGCAAATAGCCTACACTCGTAGTATCTCTCCATTCATAAGTATGTTATCATAACTAGTTTGTTAACTTGTTATTATATTGTATTACTGATGAGAAAATTGACCAAGCATATAAACCCATGGCTTTTCAGCCTCTAAATAGCTCCTTTATCCCTTGTTGCATAAGTGTCTCCATCATCTTCCACTACTTTTTAAATCACCTGCTGCCACTGCTGTACACTGTAGACATCCCTCACCATTCATCAGATCATGTCTCGTCAAGTTCTTCATTCTTAAAATAAGTCTGCTCTGCCATGACAGTGCAACAATCCAAATAATGTGTGATGTAAGGCTTGTTTTTTTAAGTGTATGGATACATTCTGCTTGTAATATGGACATGGATAAATAATGGATCTCTAATGGGGCCTCTCTCAAAGGCCTTCCTTATGATCAATTTATCAGGAGCCCCCCCCCCCCCAAAAAAATGAAAGAGCTGCCTTTGAACACCACGCCACACTCCAGCTCCACATGACTCGCCCTGAATTGCAGACGTGCTACTCCCATGTCCCTGTCACACTGCTTCCATCTTTCTCCTGTGTTGCTAACAGGACCTGCTCCACTTTGCCTATCGAACACTATTTAATCACTGTTTAAGCACACTGTCTTTTATCTTTTCCTTTACCTCGGGGGGGTAAGCCTGTTTAGAACCGCGGCCTCTGCTGTTTGCTTGGACAAGGTCACGGAGAGACTACCGCTGCACGTCCTTCCCTGCAGACTACAGTAATGAGTGATGTGTTCTTCTTGTTCCAGGACAGACTGCCTTTCCTCAAGGGTACACAGTCAAAGTGCATACAGATTGAAGCACCAACGCGAGGGTAGGCAATAGGCAAAGAATCGTTTCGGGAATGGACCAGCAACCTGAAGAATCAAAACCATGTAAAATTCACTGCACTGTTATACAATGCACAATGTAAAAGGTGTGTGTGTGTGCATGTGTGTTGGGGGGAGGGGAGGCTGGGGAGTGGGGGGGGGGGGTAGCAGCTCAGAGACCAGAGATCACCATCAAGAAGTATTTATTCAATCACAAGGCCTATCACCTGGAATATAACAATGTGACTCCGCTAACAGGGACCTGGGATGAGATGCCTTCTTCCTTCCTCTTCCCTTTTATGGAACACTTGTCAAGGCCTGTATTGATAATAGATGAGAACGATGCAGCTCTCAGGCCTGGGTGTGGTTTTACATTTTACAGAATTTTTTTAGCAAAATTTGTCAGCAATCACCATGTGCATTGTGTGTGTGGGGTGAGAGAACGAGAGACAGGGAAATAGAGAATGAGAGAGAGGGGAAGAGACAGAGAAAAGGGGAAGAGGAGCAGAAAGAGAGACGGGTAAGCGAGAGTGAGACAGAGAATGAGAGAGAGGGGTGTGGGATACTCATTGATTTTCATCACTAATCTGCATGCTGCCTCCTCAATAATGTATTGATCTCTGGACTTGTTCTTAATTCCCCTGTTATTGGGGTGTGTGGCAGCTCGTGATGGATGAGTGGTTTGTCCCAGCTGTCTATGTACTTCGACAGCCATAGTCCCACTGCAGTGTGTTGGAAGTGACCTTTGCCGAGGATGGAAGAGTGGGCATCTTTTTCAAACCTCTTGCAGGAGCACAGCTAATGTCACTTTTCCATTGAACAACTACACTCTTAGAAAAAAGGGTTCCAAAAGGTTCCTTTGGCTCTCCTCATAGGAGAACCCTTTTTGGTTCCAGGGATAACCCTTTTTGGTTCCACATAGAACCCTTTTGGAAAGGGTCCTACATGGAGCCCAAAAGGGACCAAAGGGTTCTCCTACTGGGACAGCCGAAGAACACTTTTAGGATCTAGATAGCTCCTTTCAGACAATTCTTTCTAACTCAGTGAGGTTCGCTTAATGGAACTCAGACCCCGGAATAGAGCCCCCAAACTGAGACCATCTCAAGAGGTGATCTGAGTTCAGTTCGCTTCAATTCAGCAGTCCAGTTCCCTTTTTTAGGGCAATATGAACACAAAGCTCCCCGGTTTCACTTGTTGTTATTCCCGCACCACATACTAGACTACTATAACACCGTTTCCTATGCCATAACCCCTCACATTGGTGCTATAAACGAGAGGAGATGATGATGTGCAGGTTCGGAGCAAAAACGTTGTGCTGTTTTTGGATATTGTGTAGCGATTGCCAAGGATGCACAGAAATTCCAAAATATGTGTGGAGTTTTCAATTCAGATTGTGTCTTTATTGTGATTGTGTGGTTTATTGGCGAAGAGAGCTTCATATGCTGTTTAATAGATTGAGGGGTTTGAATAGTGTGAGAAGAAAACAACATATTTGGTGAGAATCACAACATAAGGTACCAAATCTATTCTAGTTCAAAATGTAAGTACTGTAGGTACAGTATCTAGCTGTCTGATATGTTCTGATGGAATGGCTTGTCCTGCACTTTGTAAAAACCCAGAGTGCATTGAGTGAATGTTGGAAAAAGATCTTGGTTCTTTTATAAAAATAGCAACGTGAATTCAAGGAGGACTCGGATCACAAAATAGATGAAGTAAACTGGCAAAAGAGTCGAGTCCACGTTCAAAGGCAAGGGTGGTGTGAAAACAAAGAGAACTGGGTTATTTCGGCTTTTTTTTACCCTAGAGTTCTCTTTAATTAAAGAGGACTGAGATCAGTTATTTTAAAGAGGACTATATGTGAAAATACCCTAAGAGTGTACTACTGAAACAACTTGAATATAGTAACCCCAGCCTAAATGATCCAACTGAGATTATTCATGTGGTATAACAGAGGATATTGGCGGGTAATGTGTCAATGTATAGGTAACATGAAGATGCATGACCTTATCATCATGTCATTCATATTGGAATGAATGGCTGACAGTGTTTCTGTTATTATGTCTTGAGGTGAAATGAGTGTGCAAAGACACTGATGCACACACCACGGCGTAGCACGGCGTAGCAGGTTGGGTTTACATTAAACATGGCCTGTCAGAATGTGTTTACTGAGGAAGTCATTCTGGACAGGAAGTTCTGCCATGTCACTTTTTAATGTCACCCCCCCACCACCACCACCAATCCCTCCCTCCCGCCCCTCTCTCTCAGGAATGTCAATTTGGTCTTCGATAATAAACAGAATGAGGCAATGAGAAGTGCATAGACTGAGTATAGTACTATTTGATTTTCAGCTGAACACATACAACAGATACTGAGTGCCTGATGCTGACTGCATTTGTTCACAGGGGATGATGAAGAGGGTATGATAGTGTTTATCCTTCACAGGGCTAATAGAGAAACTGTTAATGAATTAGACCACTCGCTTAATGCTGGGTATGGCTTTTTGTGTGCCTTTTTTGCTGTTAACTAATTGCCCATAGACTTAATGGTAACCAGGGGACTTTTCATAAAAAATATGGGAAAGAAAAAAGGAGAACAGCAGACAAAACTGCAACTGAAAAAAAATTGAGATAAATAATGAATTACTTATATCTTAGGCAACCTCCTGGGCTCCTAAACAAATTGTGATACTAGTGTGCTAAAATTTCAAAACTGTTGCTGTAGCTTTATTGATGAGATGGATATGGAGCCACGGCAAACCCACTTTGATGTGTGGGTCTTTAGGTTTTGTGTTTTACCCCGTCCAGTAACTCATTGCCAGCGGTTGGGCCTAATTAGCAACTACACCCTATTGCAGATACAGTACCTCCCTCTAAAACAGATCAATACATTTAAACTAGCCTTCTCTGCAGTATGTAGGAATTCTGTTCACAACCCATCTCCCAAAATGTATAGTGAACAAAAATATAAACACAAAATGTAAAGTGTTGGTCCCATTTTTCATGTGCTGATATAAAACACAGAAATGTTCCATATGCACAAAAAGCTTTTTTCTCTCAATTGTTGTGCACAAATTTGTTTACATCCCTGTTAGTGAGCATTTCTCTTTTGCCAAGATAATTAATCCACTGGACTGGTGTGACATATCAAGAAGCTGTTTAAACAGCATGATCATTACAGCACCTTGTGCTGGGGACAATAAAATGCCACTCTAAAATGTGCAGTTTTGTCACACAACACAATGCCACAGAAGTTTTGAAGGAGCATGCAAATGGCATGCTGAGTGCAGGAATGTCCAACAGAGTTGTTGCCAGAGAATTGAATGCTCTTTTCTCTACCATAAGCCATGGCCAATGTTGTTTTAGAGAATTTGTCAGTACGTCCAACCGGCCTCACAACCGCAGACACGTGTTACCATGCCAGCCCAGCACCTCCACATCCAGCTTCTTCACCTGCGGGATCATCTGAGGGGGATCTGGGGAGTAATTATGTCTGTAATAAAGCCCTTTTGTGAGGAAAAACTCATTCTGATTGGCTCTCCAGTGGGTGGACCTATGCCCACCCAGGCCCACCCATGGCTACACCCCTGCCCATAGATTAGGGCCTAATTCATCTATTTAAATATTTCCTTCTATGAACTTTAATTGCTGCATGTTGCATTTATATTTCTGTTCAGTATAGTTGTAATCGTTACAACAGAAATATAAGATAAACCAATGGGAAGGCTAGACTACTCATAACCAGAAGCAGCAGAGTTTACATAAGTATTGTAATATTAATTATTGAAAAAGAAAATGTCCTCATCAATCAATTAAACTGTTGCGTCACCCTTAGCCTTTCAAGCCTACTGTGGGGGTGTATATTTACTACAATAATGTACAGTAAGAGTCACATAATTAAAAGAGAAAATATTTTGTCAAGTCAATGCATGATAAATGACCTATAAGTCATTATTGGTCACATTTTAAGATGTACATAATGGAGTACAATCTAAGGACTTTAAAGGCATTGTGCATGTATTTGCTGCTTTTCTTGACAAGGGTTTACTTAGAGAGAATGTCAATCTTGAAGTGACTTTCCTTGTTCAATAAAATATACATACATTTAATTAGGTTGCAGAAGAAAGCTCACCTGCTCCTAAGCATCAAATCAATCACCTTGTTGAGCAACGAGTTGATGAAAGATAATAGAGATAGATGGCCATCTAGTGGCCACCAATAAACCAAGTGGATATAACAAAAGGAATATTAATAGGTTGTGGTAGAGTTGCTTTTGGAGATAACTTCAAATGGGCATAATAGATACAGTACATACAGTTGAAGTCAGAAGTTTACATACACTAAGTTGACTGTGCCAATAAACAGCTTGGAAAATTCCAGAAAATTATGTCATAGCTTTAGAAGCTTCTGATAGGCTAATTGACATAATTTGAGTCGATTGAAGGTGTACATGTGGATGTATTTCAAGGCCTACCTTCAAACTCAGTGCCTCTTTGCTTGACATCATGGGAAAATTAGAGGAAATAACCTGAAGGCCGCTCAGCAAGGAAGAAGCCCCTACTCCAAAACCGCCATAAAATAGCCAGACTACGGTTTGCAACTGCACATGGGGACAAAGATCATACTTTTTGGAGAAATGTCCTCTGGTCTGATGAAACAAAAATAGAACTGTTTGCCATAATGACCATCGTTATGTTTGGAGGAAAAAGGTGGAGACTTTTGAAGAACACATCCCAACCGTGAAGCACTGGGGTGGCAGCATCATGTTGTGGGGGTGCTTTTCTGCAGGAGGGACTGGTGCACTTCACAAAATAGATGGCATCATGAGGATGGAAAATTATGTGGATATATTGAAGCAACATCTCAAGGCATCAGTCAGGAAGTTAAAGCTTGGTCGCAAATGGGTCTTCCAAATGAACAATGACCCCAAGCATACTTCCAAAGTTGTGGCAAAATGGCTTAAGGACAATAATGTCAAGGTATTGGAGTGGCCATCAGCAAGCCCTGACCTCAATACTATAGAACATTTGTGGGCAGAACTGAAAAGCATGTGTGAGCAAGGAGGCCGACAAACCTGATTCAGTTACAGCAGCTCTGTTAGGAGAAATGGGCCAAAATTCACCCAACCTATTGTGGGAAGCTTGTGGAAGGCTACATGAAACATTTGACCCAAGTTAAACAATTTAAAGGCAATGCTACCAAATACTAATTGAGTGTATGTAAACTTCTTACCCACATTATCTCCACTATTATTCTGACATTTCACATTCTAGGATCTGGTGATCCTAATTGACCTAAAACAGTGAATATTTACCACCATTAAATGTCAGGAAATGTGAGTTTAAATGTATTTGGCTAAGGTGTATGTAAACTTCCGACTTCAACTGTATGTTTCCCTGAGCCGAGGTAGTCTCGCTAACACCTAACTCTTAAAGTCCTCCTGACTTCAGAGTCTGGAATGGCTCTTTGATGTTGGCACAACGCGTTGATGATGAAGAGGCTGTGCTTTTACTAGTTGATTCTCTTCTGTATCTTTCTCACTCAAACACCAACATACATAGCCACACTCATCCCCCGAGTGCCACTCCCTTCCATTACAATGGTCGTATTTTCAAATCCGAACAATGAGAGGTCTCAACCCCCGAAAGGACAAAAAAACATTTGAGAAACCAATCAAACGCCTCGCACAATTTCTCAGAGAATATTGTATTAAAAACAGCCTCCTTTCCAGACCAGTGTGGTCACAGCTCTCCCTGCGTTGTGAGGCACTTGGGTCACGTCAGCCATGCTAGTGCATCCCGGCCCAACCATCCTGAAGTCTCTTCAAGAATTAACTTTAGTGAAAGGCACAATCTGTCAGATTTCCTGCTGACTTCATTTTAAATCAAATCAAAACAAATGTTATTTGTCACATGCGCCGAATACAACAGCTGTAGACACTACAGTGAAATGCTTACTTACAAGCCCTTAACCAGCAATGCAGTTTTAAGAAAATACCTATGAAAATGTAAAACAAAAATAAAATTAAGAGATAAGAATAACAAATAATTAAAGAGCAGCAGTAAATAACAATAGCAGGGCTACATACAGGTGTCGAGGTAATTGAGGTAACGGCATAATTTGTTTCACCTGTCCTTGTGCTTGTCTCCACCCCCTCCAGGTTTCGGCCATCTTCCCTATTATTTCCCTGTGTTTTTTTATATCTGTGTTCTCTGTCTGTTTGTTGCCAGTTCGCCTTATTCGTTCAGGCTAGCCAGTGTTGTGTCCTGTCAGCTCCTATCGTTTCCCAGCTTCTCTTTCCTCACCCTCCTCCTTTTTTTTTTTACCTTTGCCTGTCTTGACCCTGTACCCGCCCGCCTGACCCTGAGTCCACCTGCCGTCCTGTACATTTGCCGTACCCTGGCTTTTCGACCCCTGCCTGCCTTGACCTGTCTTTGCCTGCCCCTGTTGCCACAATAAACAGTGTAACTTCGACAGTCTGCATCTGGGTCTTACCTTGATTCCTGATAGTAATATGTACATGTAGGTAGTTATGTAGGTAGAGGGGGGCAATGCAAATAGTCTGGGTAGCCATTTGATTAGCTGTTCAGGAGTCTTATGGCTTGGGGGTACAAGCTATTTAGGAACCGCTTGGACCTAGACTTGGCACTCCGGCACCGCTTGCCGTGCGGTAGCAGAGAGAACACTCTATGACTCGGGTGGCTGGAGTCTTTGATCATTTTTAGCGCCTTCCTCTGACACCACCTGGTATAGAAGTCCTGGATGGCAGGAAGCTTGGCCTCGGTGATGTACTGGGCCGTATGCACTACCCTCTGTAGTGCTTTGAGGTTGGATGCCGAGCAGTTGCCATACCAGGCAGTGATGCAACCGGTCAGGATGCTCTCGATGGGTCAGCTGTAAAAGCTTTTGAGAATATGCCAAATCTTTTCTGTCTCCTGAGGGGGAATAGGTTCTGTTGTGCCCTCTTCACTACTGTCTTGGTGTGCTTTGACCATGTTAGTTTGTTGGTGATGTGGACGCCAAAGGACTTGAAGCTCTCAACCTGCTCCACTACAGCCCCATCAATGAGAATGGGGGCATGCTCGGTTCTCCTCTTCCTGTAGTCCACAATCATCTCCTTTGTCTTGATTGCATTGAGGGAGAGGTTGTTGTCCTTGCACCACACGGTCAGGTCTCTGACATTCTCCCTATAGGCTGTCTCATCGTTGTCTGTGATCAGGCCTTCCACTGTTGTCATCAGCAAACTTAATGATGGTGTTGGAGTCATGCCTGGCCGTGCAGTCTTGAGTGAACAGGGAGTACAGGATGGGACTGAGCACACACCCCTGAGGGGCCCCATTGTTGAGGATCAGCGTGGCGGATGTGTTGCTACCTACCCTTCCCACCTGGTGGAGGCCCGTCTGGAAGTCCAGGATCCAGTTGCAGAGGGAGGTGTTAAGTCCCAGGGTCCTTAGCTTAGTGATGAGCTTTGAGGGCACTATGGTGTTGAACACAGAGCTGTAGTCAATGAATATCATTCTCACATAGGTGTTCCTATTGTCCATGTGTGAAAGAGCAGTGTGGAGTGCAATACAGATTGCATCATCTGTGGATCTGTTGGTGTGGTATGCAAATTGGAGTAGGTCTATGGTTTCTGGGAAAATGGTGTTGATGTGAGCCATGACCAGCCTTTCAAAGCATTTCATGGCTACAGACGTGAGTGCTACGGGTTGGTAGTAATTTAGGCAGGTTACCTTAGTGTTCTTGAGCACAGGGACTATGGCGGTCTGCTTGAAACATGTTGGTATTACAAACTCAGACAGGGAGAGGTTGAAAATGTCAGTGAAGACACTTGCCAGTTGGTCAGCGCATTTCAGTTAATAATATGCCCCGTGATTTTTTAAAGCTTTTTATTTGATCACACAAATGTATTAGGAATGTGTTACCTTTTCATATACTCAAATCTAAAGTTGTGTAACCATGATTTCTAGACTTATTAGTCACCTCTTCTGTAGGAATTTGATGATAAAGAATGGGGTTACAATGGAGTTCATTTTCTCAAAGTTTAATGCTGCTAAAAAGCAGCAGCACAAGTAGGAGCGCAAATACAATACTTTATTAATCCAAATGTATTATTAATCCAACTTTGGCTACAGTTGAATTCATCTTAATCCGTTGTTAATTTTTTACTTCATATGTCCCTGTGGCTGTCAGTTAACCCAAGAGGTCATAACCTCTTGATGAGGTTGCTAGGTGTTGTACCAAGGTCACTGCTCTACCCCCTTCCTTTGGAGAGTGCATCCCACACTCTTGAGACCCTCACACTCTCGATGGCCTCACCAGGGTGCCATGCCACTTCAGACACCAATGTAGCAAGTTTAGGGATAGCTCCGGCCTTGAGTTTGTTACTGCTGCTGTCAGCCCAACACCTTAATTAACCATTACCCCAAGAGGTCTGAACCATTGGACAAGGTTGCTAGCTGTTGTACAAAGGTCACAACAATATCATCAATTGAAATGATCATTGAAGAGCAGGACATAACCCAGATTTTGCCTTAACAAATTGCTCTTGTCTCTTAAATATCAATTCATATTTTGTAATTTATCATTTTATCGATTAGGGTCGACTTGCCTGACAACTCAAAACGGAATACTTCTGCTGCTCTACACTGAGTGTACAATACATTAGAGTTTAACCCCCTTTTGCCCGTTTGTCTTGCTCATTCATAATCCGTGTCTCAAGGCTTAAAAATAATTATTTATCCTGTCTCCTACCCTTCATCGACAATGATTGAAGTGGATTTAACAGGTGACTTCAATAAGGGATTCAATAAGGGATTCACCTGGTCAATCTACTATATGTCATGGGAAGATCATGTTTTGTAAACTCAGTGTATGTTCACTATATACTTCATTAAGGAGGCAAGGGGTCCACTGCAACATTTAGCCAGTAGCGGTACACGGGTAAAATCACAATTGTGATAATTGCTTTGTTTGCTCTATAACCTGTTAGTTCATATGCCATGCGACCGTGATATACACCTTTGTTCCATCACAAAACTGGAGTGCAATGTCTGTCCGATGAAGTCCACGAAGCATATTGCATGTAACAAACAGTTACATGACCAACAGTCATGCAAGTTACTGGTTCCGACATTTTCAGACTACTAAAGAGTTACAGCAAGTCGCAAAGAAAACAGGAGCTGCATCCAATATTCCAACACAATTTCAACTACAACATTTCAACAGCATCAAATCACCTATGCTTAGTCTAATACAGTTACAACTAAAAGATACCAAAAACAATTTAGTCCAATGTTGGGGAATAATCAGAATTAGGTGGTAACATAGGTAAGATGTTTTATATTCATCATATGTTTGTAAGTTACTTCTCATCAGAATGTTATTTTTGTATAATACTGTGGCGGGGTTGCAGTATCTGTTCTATGTCAAGACTAAGTTGTTTGGGCCGGAGAGAGGGGAGAGGTCAAGCGTGTATCTCTTGGCTCCACAATGTCTGTGTGCCAGTCAGTGTGTCTCTGTGATCTTGTCAAGATAGGATGGATTTGATATATGCCTGTTGATATGGAGGATTGGTTTATGGTTCTGAGTTTGAGAAAATAACATAGTTTAGGAGACAAAGCTGAACGATAAATTATTTCTATGCTGTCTGGATATGTGTATCTTTGCTATAAAGGATCTCAGTAACAATGTGTGAGGGACTCTCAGAGAATTAATTGATAGACACTGAATTGATCTGAGAGTCACAGGGTTGTGAAAGAGCTCATATAATTAAAGATGGACTTTGATAACTAACTCTGACTTGTGTGTGGTTTGCTCTCATGATTGGTAAATAGAGGAAATTTCCACGACATCCAATCAACGTAATCTAAATATGATGCGGCTGTCCATGGTTCTGATTCGTGTGTGTGTGCGTGCGTGCGTGCGTGCGTTGTGCAAGTAGAAAAAAAAACTGACTTTCCTTGTAGAGAAATTTCAATGCCATCCTCCTCTCTTCCATCCTGTGTAGCTCAGTTGGTAGAGCATGGTGTTTGTAATGAATGCCAGAGTAGCGGATTTGATTCCCGGAGCCACCCATACGTAAAATGTATGCCCATATGACTGTAAGTTGCTTTGGATAAAAGCATCTGCGAAGTGACATATATTATGTTGATTAAATGGTCTATGACTGTCATACAGTACACACTTTTATTTTTTGTTGTCCTAGGCTACCTGGCTAAAATGCTCGATTGCAAGCCTAACTTCATTTCATGGACAACGTTAGCTAGTTAACATTAGACTTCTACATCCTCTTTGTCCAGGGGCACAAAGTATGAATTTATGGTTGGATCAGAATCGCCATTATAATCATTGGCCAGTATGGAAATAAGTAAAACCAAGTCCAAATCCCTATCTCCATTCATGGCTAATTTAGGAAACAGACAATTTTAGCTTGCTAGTTAGCCACCGTAGGACAACACAACAAGATGCAACAATTCAAGTTGTTTCTGTCAATGACATATTCCTCTTGATGCGATGTGATGGAGTGAAGCCTAATCCAAACTGGCGTTCATTTACACAGTTGAGCTGAATCATCTATTACTTTATACTTTTGTTCTCAAGGGAGGCTAAATGCTCGCTGGCTTCCCTTGCATTCAATGCTATTGGCGGCGACAATACCATACTGTTTATGACCAGACAGCATCAGATAGATGGCCTACACATACAGAAACAGAGGAGCGTTGTTTCGCTCGGTTTGATGCTTTTTCCAGTGAGATACATTCAACCTCATACAAATTGAAAAAAACTTATGGAAACACCGAGACCAAAGATACATTATTGTATACATTTATTATTTGTTTTTGGGGAGGCCTGGCATCCCTTGGCATCCATGAATACATACCACTGCAATTAGCTACTGTTTTTTTTTATTTCCATTTGGAATAATATGAGCTGCATACTCCACTAAAACCATAATATGTACTATTTGTATTTTCTCTCCTATTTCCTATACTGAACCATGTATAAGTAAAAAAGAGAGTCAATAACGTCTGTCCCTCTCTCTCTTGAATCTGATTAGCTAAATCCATTACCTGGGGGCACACCTTTCTGTACGGTGCGCTCACATTTCTTAATTCCAGCCGCAAGAGGGAGGTGTTGATTGTGATACAGAACCGAGTTGTCTGCTGCTAGTCTGCCTATCATCATCATCATCATCATCGGGGTCTGGCTGGCTGTTGTATTTGCGTCGGAACGGTCCGAGCTAAAAAAGTGCTTTGGCTAAAGGATGTGGGATTAAAAGAGAATAAACGGACAACATACCTCCCTGGTTTTAATTTGTTTAACGTTACCGTCTCTGCTTCGAAATGTCGGGGAAAATAGAGAGTAAGCAAGGTAAGCTCGTCTAGACTGGACTAGGTAGATACATAGCTAACGGTAGCTAGTTGTTAGTCTGGGGTTTGTCTGCCTCTTCTTGTAGCCAGAAATGCGGCCAGTCAGTGTGGTTTGGTCTAGCTGTGGATCAAAGGCCGATTCTAACACCAAACTTCCATATTTTTGCCGTAACAGGAGCTAGCTGGCTATCTACTACATAGTCTATATTTGCTAAACATTCAGTCAGTGTTTGACTACCTAGCGAGTTGTTGTTAGTTAGCGAGCCAGATAATATTTGATTTCTAGCTAGAGTGCGCTAGAATTGGATAGATGTTCTATCTACATGCTAGGCTAGCTAGCTAACGTATTTGAAATGGAAAACATTAGGTAGCTAGCTAACTGACACGTTAGCTAGAGATTTTCATAACGTGTGTTCCAGCTGGCTACAATGTTGCAATATAGCTAGCTATATTATGGTTATATTAGTCAAGTTAGCTAGCTAACGTTAGCTGCCTTTTTTCCCCTGAAAAGATGGTGACGAATTTAACGTTATGGAATATGACTAGCTACTGTATGTAGCTACAGTACAGTCAGCTGTAGCCCGAATAGAAGGTTGTCTTGACCGTAACGGTACTAAACTATCGTTAAGTAGCTAAGTACGTTAGCTACATCCTAACCTCGCTTGCTAATCCATGTTACTTTTAAAATGCACAGTGACAGTAGTCGTCATTCATTCTAGGATACGTGGTGGGGTCTAGCTAGGTACTGTAAATTAGTAGGCTGACGTTAGTACAGTAACCTTAAGTGTTTTTTTCCATCCCTATGTGTTTTTTTTATAGGCAATAATGGTAACGTACTAATCTGGGTTGGTAATATTGGTAATATTACAGTCCCTCATGCACCACCAGCACTGCCTTTACTAATCAGGCACTAGCTATTCGAGGAGAACGACAAGTACTTTGTTTAATTCACTGTGTTTGAGTTTCCCCCTTAGCTTGGGTTCTCGAACTATTATGAGTCATGGCTAGTTCTCTATATCACGGAACACTGAAAAGCTCCTTTGACTGGAGAGTCTCTTCCTCTCCAGTCAAGTGTCCCCATCTGTTGCCACTTGTATCATGTATGTGTTCTAGCTATGCATTTTGTGAGTTGTCACTGGAGAGCTAGTTGAGACTGCTATGGACGGGAGTCAAGCCAACCTATCTTTTTTTGCAACCTTGGAATGAATTTGGTATGTTTGTTACTCATACCTGAGTTGTCCAAGTACAGTGTATTAGAAAAGTATTCAGACCCTTTGACTTTTCCCCATATTTGTTACATTATAGCCTCATTCTAAAAAAAAATTTTTTTTTACCCTCAATCTAATTTTACCTTTATTTAACTAGGCAAGTCAGTTAAGAACAAATTCTTATTTTCAATGACGGCCTGGGAACAGTGGGTTAACTGCCTGTTCAGGGGCAGAACGACAGATTTGTACCTTGTCAGCTCGGGGGTTTGAACTCGCAACCTTCCGGTAACTAGTCCAACACTCTAACCACTAGGCTACCCTGCCGCCTCAATACCCCATAATGACAAAGAAAAAAACAGGTTATTAGACATTTTTGCACATGTATGGAAATATCATTCACATAAGTATTCAGACCCTTTACTCAGTACTTTGAAGCACCGTTGCCAGTGATTACAGCCTTGCGTCGTCTTGGATATGATGATATAAGCTTGGCACACCTGTATTTGGGGAGTTTATCCCATTCTTCTCTGCAGATCCTCTCAAGCACTGTCAGGTTTGAATAGGACAGCTATTTTCAGGTTTTTCCAGAGTTGTTCGATCGGGTTCAAGTCAGGGCTTTGGCTAGGTCTGGGCTTTGGGGCGGCAGGGTAGCCTAGTGGTTAGAGTGTTGGACTAGTAACCGTAAGGTTGCAAGTTCAAACCCCTGAGCTGACAAGGTACAAATCTGTCGTTCTGCCCCTGAACAGGGAGTTAACCCACTGTTCCTAGGCTGTCATTGAAAATAAGAATTTGTTCTTAACTGACTTGCCTAGTTAAATAAAGGTAAAATAAATAAAAGGTCACTCAAGGGCATTCAGAGACCTGTCCCAACGTCAATCTTGCATTGTCTTGGCTGTGTGCTTAGGGTTGTTGTCCTGTTAGGTGAACATTGGCCTCAGCTTTGGAGCATGTTTTCATCAAGGATCTCTCTGTACTTTGCTCTGTTAATTTTTCCCTCTATCCTGACTAGTCTCCCAGTCCCTGCTGCTGAAAAACACCCCCACAGCATGATGCTGCCAACACAATGCTTCACAGTAGGGATGGTGCCAGGTTTCCTCCAGGCGTGAAGCTTGGCATTCAGGCCAAAGAGTTCAACCTTGGTTTTATCAGACCAGAGAATCTTGTTTCTCATGGTCAGAGAGTTCTTTAGGTGCCTTTTGGAAAACTCCAAGCGGGCTGTTATGTGCCTTCGTTTAATGCTTCCGTCTGGCTACTCTGATTGGTGGAGTGCTGCAGAGATGGTTGTCCATCTGGAAGGTTCTCCCATCTCCACAGAGGAACTCTGTCAGAGTAACCATCAGGTTCTTGGTCACCTCCCTGACCAAGGCCCTTCTCCCCTGATTGCTCAGTTTGTCCAGACGGTCAGCTATAGGTGGTTCCAAACTTCTTCCGTTTAAGAATGATGGAGGCCACTGTATTCTTGGGGACCTTCAATGCTGCAGACATTTTTTGGTACCCTTCCCTAGATCTGTGCCTCGACACAATTCTGTCTGGGAGCTCTATGGACAATTCCTTTGACCTCATGTTATGGTTTTTGCTCTGAGGTGCAAAGTCAACTGTGGGACCTTATATAGACAGGTGTGTGCCTTTCCTAATCATGTCCAATCAATTGAATTTACCACAGGTGGAATCCAGTCAAGTTGTAGGAACATCTCAAGGATGATCAATGGAAACAGGATGCACCTGAGCTCAATTTCGAGTCTCATAGCAAAGGGTCTGAATACTTATGTAAATAAGGTATTTCTGTTTTACAAACATTTCTAAAAACCTGTTTTTGCTTTGTCATTATGGGGTTATTGTGTGAAGATTGATGAGGGAAAACTTTAGAACAAGGCTAACATAACAATGTGGAAAAAGTCAAAGGGATTACTTTCCGAATGCACTGTATGTCCCACCCCTAAGTATGTCCAACTTACAGTATGCCCTACTCAGTCTATTTCCCTGGTTTGTTTTTGCACTAAAATGTCTGTCTCTGGTTATGAATGGATTGAAAATATGCTCCTGGTGTATCTTTTCCGTAATGGTTTATTAGTGAGACTGAGAAGCCTTCATGCAGCAATATGCCCAAGTCGAGCCATGGCCTCCCAATCAAAGAGATTCTGCTACTACTCTCATTGGAAGCTCGGATTCCACTCTATGGTATCATTTGTGGTTTTGTGCAAACAAGCAAGTAGAATCATGGAATTCTAGAGACATTGTCCCAATACGAGTTTCAAAGGTGTTGTAGCCTAATTAAAACAAACTCTGTGGTGTAGCCTACAGATGGGGTCCGATTTTAAAGAACTGGGTATTTGCCCAATGGCGGTTGTAACTAATGAGCCATGGGAAAAGATTTAGGCTAGTGCAAGCAAGTGGAGCAGCATGTGTCTTTTCTCAACTACAAGTAGATGTGCAGATGCATACTTTGTTAATAGAATTACTGTAAAATCTCCCACAGATTTTTATGTGGCCACGTTTTCCAAAAACTCTGTTAAATACACTACTTACCAAAAGTATGTGGACACCTGCTCGTCGGGAAAAAATCTAATTCCCAAATCATGGGATTGGGAAATATGGGATTGGCAAATATGGAGTTGGTCCCCTGTTTGCTGCCACAACACCCTCCACTCTTCTGGGAAGGCTTCCATTCAGCAACGAGCATTGGTGAGGTCGGGCACTGATGTTGGGGGATTAGGCCTGGCTCGCAGTCTGTGTTCCAATTAACCCCAAAGGTTAATGGGGTTGAGGTCAGGGAACTGTCCAGTCAAATTCCACACCAATCTTGACAAATAATTTCTCTATGGACCTCGCTTTGTGCACAGGAGCATTGTCATGCTAAAGTACGAAAGGGCCTTCCCCAAACTGTAGCCACAAAGTTGGAAGCACAGAATCGTCTAGAATGTCATTGTATGCTGTGCCATGTTGAAAGTGACTGAGCTCTTCAGTAAGGCCATTCTACTGCCAATGTTTTCCTATGGAGATTGCGTGGCTGTGTGCTCGATTTTTATACACCTGTCAGCAACGGGTGTGGCTGAAATAGCCAAATCCATTCATTTGAATGGGTGTCCACATTCTTTGTGTGCGTTGTGTATCTGCTCCAAATTAAGATTCAAAGAAGTCTGTAGAAAGTATGGCTTGTCAACTATGACATGGCACCTTGAGAATTGGGAAAACAAATATTTGGGTTATTGAACTACAGCAAGTGAAGTGGATTTACACCCGGTGACGGAATTATGATAACTGAATTATATCATGTGTCCCTGATCTGTACCACACAAATGCATTATTATGAATCTAATGCACAGCAAAGAAGAGCAGAGTAGGGTAGCGGTTTGTACAGTCCAGTAGCGTATGGTAGAGTATAGTACAATATACTGTATTGTACTCTACTATCCAAACTTGTGAAACACACATCTATGATGGACCGGACCAAATCTGATCCCATCTTTGGACATTAACATCCAAGGCCAGGGTGGACTGACCAAATTTGAACTACTTTTCAACGTTCATGGACATGTGGTGTTGGTCGGTGCTCAGTGGGTGAGGATGCTGGTTATAGTAAATGGAACAAGAGGGGGATCATAGGTAGGTGTCAGTAAGAGCTGGGAGAAGTGACATTAACTGGAGAGAAAGCGAGGCAAATGGAGAGATGGACAGAGAGGGAGGCGTTGTCCAGACTCGGACTGTTTTAACACTCTTGGTTTGACAACCAGACAACAGCAAGACAAAGAAAACAGTTATTAGCTAAACAATTGTATGCCAGTGGAATTGAGGACCCTGTAACATATTCGTACCGGTTTGGTCCGCACTGTGAACCCGAATGAATACGTAAAAAATTAAAAACATTTACAAAATAAAAACACTAGGCTACAGGTTACGCCCTTTGAGTAAATCTATTTTTAGGCTATTCCATGAAAACAATTAGAGTGCACATTGTAATCAAAAATCTTAATTGGTGCATTTCAAACCATCCTTTTGTGAGGCACAGCTGGGAACTAGTTCTGTGTGATGAGGTTGATAAACCAGAATTTGAGTATCCTCCATCATTTTGACTTCCAGGTAGATTACAACGGCGATGAACAGAGAGTTGTGGATAAAATGTTAACCGTATGTCACCATGCTCAACGTGAATAGCATATGCAGCCGCCAACACCTCATATGTTGACACATTTACACCAACATCATCCCAGTATCCTGGAGCAAGACGTAAACAAATGCAAAGAAACAAGATCATCCTCTGCATTCAAGCAGAACTTGGCAGCTGATTTTATTATACACTGAACCTGGGTGACAATGGCGCTGACGGATAGGGCTGCCGTGCTTCTAGCTCTTAGGAGACTTTGCAGTATTTTGCTTTTTTATGTATTATTCATACTTTTATTAGCCCAGAAATTGTTTTGTGCAATTACATACAGCCGGGAAGAACATTTGTGTATCAGAGCGGCGGTACCTCACCAGCACTACCAGCATTACAACCAGGAATATGACTTTCCCTAAGCGGATCCTTTGTTCGAACCCCCCAGGGCAATTGAACTGATTCAGAGGCCAACCCAAAACACCGGCATCGGAGAAGAGAGTGGTCTTCCGACGTAGGAGGCGTGCACCACCCACCGCTTCCGAGTATATTACTCGCTAATGTTCAGTCTATTGATAATAAAGTGGACGAGCTACTCCAACTTCCGGGATGCCTACAAGGTCCTCTCCCGCTCTCCTTTCGGCAAATCTGACCATGACTCCATTTTGTTCCTCCCTTCCTATAGGCAGAAACTCTAACAGGAAGTACCCATTCTAAGGACTATTCAACGCTGGTCTAATCAATCGGAATCCATGCTTCATTATTGTTTTGATCACGCTAGCGATTCCACATCAGCTAGGCTACAAAGTTGGGGGGAATTAGATTTACTGTACTAGGGCTGAGCGGTATACCGTATTTTACTATGTACCAGTATTGATGCACGGACCGGTTTGGGTTTTCACCTTCTATAACGGTATTTCAATGTTTGGTTTGTTAGGTGTGATACACTGTGTGTAACGTCCATTTTAATAGTTTACTTCACTACTTAAGTTGTCTCTCTCCACGCCGCTTTCCACACAGACCTAGCCCCGCCCCCTTTAACTGAAGGAACGCATTTGTTGTTGCTCGACCACGAGACACAAGAGTTCAGTCTGCATGGTCATGCAACAATGTTGACGACAAAAATGTTATTTCCACTTTGCTTAATATAAATCCACAAGCGCTCTATAATTACACTGTTTGTTTCTTACATCCGCAAACATCTAGTTTGTCTTTTAAATCGTGTTCGCATTAATACTAATCGCTAGTTCATGTTATCCGCTAATGCTAAATAGCTGGCTAGCTAGCTAATAAATGTACTGAGTCAGAGCAAACGTAGCTAGCTGTACAGCCAGATACCAGTGATGGTATATGCCTAAATGATCATGTTGTTTGTACAACAGTACCTTCTAAATCAAAGAGAAATAGGCAAAGCATGAATATGTTAGGTACATGAAGTAACTAAGAGAACGTTTAATCTATTCAAAGATTATAGGGTCCCCTAGGAAACACTGACCAACACTTTGTTTGAAAATAACTCCTCCCTGGCATTTCTTTAATTGTCATGTCAAACGCTGTATTCAAATAAGGCCTACATGTTTTTTGCCCATATCGTGCAGTCTTACGTGGCAGTGTGGAAATGATCTCAAATGAGTGCAGCAAAGGCAGAAGTTAATGAAAATGTATACTTTTTTGGGGGGGGGTTGAAGTTTTAATTGAGCAGTATAAAACGATCATAATGGAGAAAGACTCATTGAAATCACTTTTAGTAATCAAAAACATACACATAAAATACAATCAGACCGTCTGAAATGTAAAAAATATCGTAGTGATATTTTGGCTTTATCGCCCATTCATACACTTTACTGTGTTTTATTTTAAAGTGATGGTTCATCGTTTCCAGATTTCTATTAAATATGACCTATAATTACTTACAATATGAGTTAAATAGTTTTCCTTCCAAAAAATGGTAATTAAGTATGTTAAAAAGCAGGTTTTCTGTTTTGTAATGGTGTTAGGCTTACACCAACAACAGAATGGTGTGAGTGTATGCTGGTTATTTAAAAATATGCATGCGAGTAGAACGCTGATTGGCCAGCTCATATCATACTTCATGAGGAAATGGCAAGCATTTTTAAAACCGTCTGTTTGAGATGCACGTATGAAGTGTTTTTTTTTTGTGTGTTTCCCCCACCCAATTTATGCTTTGGCCACAAATAAGTCAGCAACATTATTTGGGTGTGAGTTCACAGCATATGTGATATTTTCACTCAGTTACTTTAAGTATGTTAATGTTTTGCAGACAAAATCTTTCCAGAGCTGACAGATTCGTATTGAACACAGTCTGAGGCCCTAAATTTTATTGCATGTGCTCTCTCTTGAAGTGATGTTGCTTAATACTAGCAGTAGGTGTATTTTAGGCAGACACTTCTTCCCATGGGGAGAGAGCTATAGATGCAATGTCTTTTTGTTGTGGCTGCATCTCTAAAATTAACCTTCATCTTCAGTTGTTCTCCGCAGTTTTTCTTGGTTGAGAGACCAGATACGTTTTTATGCGTGACCTACTTTTGTGGTTGTTTCGGGGTTTATTTAAATGTGGAGAGGCTGAGACCTACTAACATGGTGAGAACACTGCCTCAGTCATGGCTGTTCTGGCCTCTCCTTTGTTTACAACCATTGTGGAGAAACCTCCCTCTCGGTGAAGTGATTTCCACTCTCACACAGAGACCGAGTAAACAGGCGAGTTTACTGTACCCTCTTGCTTATGTTACTTTTCTTCTCAAGCTAGCTGGACTGGCTGTTGCAAATGGATGCATAGCTATCATGCCTTATTGTCAAAAGAGTTAACTCCCAGTGGTACGGTGTTTCAGTTCAATTAGTTTTGAAATGTAATAGGAAGTAGTGAGGAGAACCCTGGCTCTAAAACGGGCTATGTTGGCTGCTGTCTGAATGTATCTATTACAGGAAGGCAAATGGTTCAGCCCTCACACGATGTTGGAGAAGGATGCCTCAGCCATTTAGTTTAATAGTCGCTGTGCATGTTGACCTGAGAGAGAAGTGACCTGTCATAGCTTGCAGAACAGCGGGAAATAGCCTGTCATCCACAGTAGCCAGCTGTTAACATCCTATTGAGCGGAAACAGCCAGCTTCCGGCAAGGAGAGCAGTCAACACACACACACACACACACACACACACACACAGCCTCATTTATTGTTCAATGTCTAGGCCTAGATGGATTAATTCTGTCGCACATGATCAATGTAGACTATACATTTTTCTCAATTTGAGCACTGCTCAATAGCGGAGGTGCTAATTCCTTGTTTTGCTAAGTTCACCGTATTGTACATTGCTCTCCATTTACTATTTTCTTGTATGCTCATTAGCAAAGTATACACTATCCCAATTTTAGCTTCAAGACACCAGAAATGTGAAAAATCTAAAGTAGATTGTACTGATTTATTGGCACATTGAACTATATCGCGCGCCAAAGTATTAAAAACTTTGTATACAGTGTTAAAACAATGACGTCATATCTGAATTGTGCCATCTTTATGCACGTTCGCCATTGTTTTTGTGCCCTGCTTGCTGTTTAATGACTTGGTCTATTGAAGTGTTTCTTACCACTCTTTGTAATGGCCTCTGTATTATTTGATCACTGGGTGTGCCATGCCGTCAGCAATGCTGGCAGTAGCCTAGATACGAGCTCCAAACAATGGCTTTTTTGTTTTTCTTCAACCTGTCCACACCGCTTAATTCACTGAGCAAGTCTATGTTTAGGCTAGGTGTATAAGCCTTCTTTTTAAAGATATATCGTTTGAAAGTCTTGACTGAAATATTAGTGTACACTTTAGTGCTGAGTGATTTGTGCTTTTTGAGGTTGGTTTGGTTTCAGGTTGGTTTATATTTTCAAAAATTATATACATACATTATGTAGGTTCAATGCGGTAACAACACAGAATGAAACTATTGATTGTAGTGACTGCCCATTACTATCACTTATTAGGCTCTAACCATAATTTATTCATATTACCTAAATAAAATATTTAGCCACACACACACAGTACCAGTGAAAAGTTTGGACACCTACTCATTCCAGGTTTTTTCTTTATGTTTACAATTTTCTACATTGTAGAATAATAGTAAAGACATCAACATATGAAATAACACACATGGAATCATGTAGTAACCAAAAAAGTGTTAAAATATGTTTTATATTTTAGATTCTTCAAAGTAGCCATCCTTTACCTTGATTACAGCTTTGCACACTCTTGGCATTCTCTAAACCAGCTTTATGAGGTTGTCACCTGGAATGCAATTTCAATTAACAGGTATGCCTTGTTAAAAGTTCATTTGTGTAATTTCTTTCCTCCTTAATGCATTTGAGATAACCAGTTGTGTTGTGACAAGGTAGGAGTGTTATATAGAAGATAGCCCTATTTTGTAAAAGACCAAGTCCATTTTATGGCAAGAACAGCTCAAATAATCAAAGAGAAATGACGGTCCATCATTACTTGAAGACATGACGGTTAGTCAATCTGGAAAATGTTAAGAACTTTGAAAGTTTCTTCAAGTGCAGTCGCAAAAACCATCAAGCGCTATGATGAAACTGCCTCTCATGAGGACCACTACAGGAAAGGAAGACCCAGAGTTACCTCTGCTGCAGGGGATAAGTTCATTAGAGTTAACTGTACCTCAGATTGCAGCCCAAATAAATGCTTCACAGAGTTCAAGTAACAGACACATCTAAACATCAACTGTTCAGAGGAGACTGCGTGAATCAGGCCGTCATGACTGAAGAAGACTGTTCTTCTTTTTGGTGTCATTTAGTAGTGGTTTCTTTGCTGCAATTCAACCATGACGGCCTGATTCACGCAGTCTCCTCTGAATAGTTGATGTTTAGATGTGTCTGTTACTTGAACTCTTGGGCCTAGAAACACAAGCAATGGATATAATTAGACCGGTGGAAATCTGTCCTTTTGGTCTGAGTCCAAATGTGTGATTTTTTTGTTTAAACCGGCGTGTCTTTGAGACTTAGAGTAGGTGAATGGATCACCTCTGCATGTGTGGTTCCCACCGTGAAGCATGGAGGTGGAGGTCTGATGGTTTGGGGGGGTGCTTTGTTGGTGACACTATCTGTGATTTTATTTAGAATTCAAGGCACACTTAACCAGCATGGCTACCACAGCATTCTACAGGGATACGTCATCCCATCGGGGTTGCACTTAGTGGGAATATCATTTGTTTTTCAACAGGACATTGACTCAACACACCTATTTTGAATCCCAGCCCCTGAGACCTTTTTGCCCCTTGGTAGGCCATCTTTGTAAATAAGATTGTTCTTAATGGACTTGCCTAGTTAAATAATACCTTTTCATGTCTCTATCACCCTTCCTCTCCGTGTCTGCCGGCCCTACAGGCTTGTCCAGCAAGAACCAATGAGAACAGGCAGCTGTCGGCACAATGGATTCTGGTCATTGTAGTTAATTAACACGTTTTCTGCACTTAACTATTATGAGTTGGACATGTCCCAGAAGAGATCTTTCTAGAGAAATGGCACAAACAGCATGTTGAAGGACAGAAAAACGGCCGAACTAAATGGAATTGAAATATACTAATTGAACCGATGTGGTCAATTAGTTATTTAAAAACTGAAATCACTCAGCACTAGTAAAGTTATTTTAGTGGGACTGGGAGTAGCCTATATTCACACCCACTCTTGTGTCCTGAATACTGAGGATGAATACTCTTTATCACTGAATGCAGTGTTAGATTCAGAAATCACATGACACCAATGTATTTCATTTTTTTGTTTTGGGGTCCCAGTGTCCATTTGCAAGGTTCACTATGTTGTCCTTAACGCATGATGCCTGGCTACCATTGGACACGTGTCCGGACTCCGGTGTATGTAAGGCCAGTGCTGCTCAGGCAAGACTGAGTTGAGCAGTCAAGCTGTTGCCATGGGCGTCTCCAGGGGCAGACTGTTGCAGTGTGTGGTGAGCATCTCTCCACACGATCTGCCCTCAAGTTTGCACTGAGGTGGAACTAATAGAGCTTTAGTGGAAACCACTGCACATTGGGAAGCACTGCACAGGGAAAGGGAATCATAAACGGCATATGCCTAAGTTTTTATATTGCTACGTGACAAGTGTATATGAAATTAGCCGGAGACAACACACTCAGTGACAATCAACCTCTCCTTGTCCCAGTCTGTAATCCCCACATACAGTGGGGCAAAAAAGTATTTAGTCAATAACAAAAGTTTATCTCAATACTTTGTTATATGACAGAAGTGAAGACTTACAGAAAACGTACAGAAAAGGTTTTCACACACTGTTGCTGGCATTTTGGCCCATTCCTCAATGCAGATCTCCTCTAGAGCAGTGATGTTTTGGGGCTGTTGCTAGGCAAAATGGACTTTCAACTCCCTCCAAAGATTTTCTATGGGGCTGAGATCTGAAGACCGGCTAGGCCACTCCTTCGTTGCCCAGGCGGTGTGTTTGGGATCATTGTCATGCTGAAAGACCCAGCCACGTTTCATCTTCAATGCCCTTGCTGATGGAAGGAGGTTTTCACTCAAAATCTCACGATACATGGCCCCATTCATTCTTTCCTTTACGCGGATCAGTCGTCCTGGTCCCTTTGCAGACAAACAGCCCCAAAGCATGATGTTTCCACCCCCATGCAGTAGGTATGGTGTTCTTTGGATGCAACTCAGCATTCTTTGTCCTCCAAACACGACGAGTTGAGTTTTTACCAAAAAGTTATATTTTGGTTTCATCTGACCATATGACATTCTCCCAATCTTCTTCTGGATCATCCAAATGCTCTCTAGCAAACTTCAGACGGACCTGGACATGTACTGGCTTAAGCAGGGGGACACGTCTGGCACTGCAGGATTTGAGTCCCTGGCGGCGTAGTGTGTTACTGATGGTAGGCTTTGTTACTTTGGTCCCAGCTCTCTGCAGGTCATTCACTAGGTCCCCCCGTATTGGTCTGGGATTTTTGCTCACCATTCTTGTGATCATTTTGACCCCACGGGGTGAGATCTTGCGTGGAGCCCCAGATCGAGGGAGATTATCAGTGGTCTTGTATGTCTTCCATTTCCTAATAATTGCTCCCACAGTTGATTTCTTCAAACCAAGCTGCTTACCTATTGCACATTCAGTCTTCCCAGCCTGGTGTAGGTCTACAATTGTGTTTCTGGTGTCCTTTGACAGCTCTTTGGTCTTGGCCATAGTGGAGTTTGGAGTGTGACTGTTTGAGGTTGTGGACAGGTGTCTTTTATACTGATAACAAGTTCAAACAGGTGCCATTAATACAGGTAACGAGTGGAGGACAGATGAGCCTCTTAAAGAAGAAGTTACAGGTCTGTGAGAGCCAGAAATCTTGCTTGTTTGTAGGTGACCAAATACTTATTTTCCACCATAATTTGAAAATAAATTCATTAAAAATCCTACAATGTGATTTTTTTCCCCCTCATTTTGTCTGTCATAGTTGAAGTCTACCTATGATGAAATTTGCAGGCCTCTCACCTTTTTAAGTGGGAGAACTTGCACAATTGGTGGCTGACTTTTTTGCCCCACTGTAGTTTAAGATGGCCACCGTCATTCCTGTTCCCAATCATTATACGGCTTCATGCTCCAATGACACATCTATAATCATGAAGTGCTTTGAGAGGCTGGTTATGGCACACAGCAACTCTAACATCCCAGACACCTCAATTTACATTCACCCCAACAGAACCATAGATGACACCATCTCAATTGCACTCCACACTGCCCTCACCTACCTAGATAAGAGGAATACCTATGTGAGTATATTTGTTCATTTAGTACAGACAGCTCAGCGTTCTACACTATTGTCCTCTCCAAGCGCATCACCAAGCTTTGGACTCTGGGACAGAACACCTCCCTCTGCAACTAGATCCTGGACTTCCTTACGGACAAACCCCAGGTGGTGAGGGTACATGGCGGAGGTCAGTGACCTGGCAGTGTGGGGCTGGAACAACAACCTCAACGTAACTAAGACCAAGGAACTGATTTTGGACTACAGGAAACGGGGGTGAGCACACCCCAATCTACTTTGATGGGGCTGCAGTGGAGCGGGTCGAGCGCTTCAGGTTCCTTGGCTTTGTTCTTCTTTTAAATCTGGTGTGTTTTTGTTCTACCTTGTTATTTTTAGTATTACATTGTTATTGATTACTGCATTGTTGGGGATAGAGCATGCAAGAAAGTCATCACAAAGAATTTAAAATGTTCCACACACACGGACACAGTCGTGAAGGCGCGACAGCTGTACCGTTGAGAGCATCTTGACTGGCTGCATCGCTGCTTGCTATTGCAATCGCACCGCCCTTGATCGAATGGCACTACAGAGGCTGGTGCAGACATCCCAGTACATCACTGAGGCCGAGCTCCCTGCCATCCAGAACCTCTGTGTCAGGCGGAAAATAGTTAGACTCCAACCACCCAAGCCATAGACTGTGCTCTCTGCTTCCGCACGTTAAGCGGTTACCGGTGCATCAAGTCTGACACCAACAGGCTCCTGAACAGCTTCTATCCCCATGCCATAAGACTGCTAAATAGCTAACTAAATAGCTAACTAAATGGCTACATGGACTATCAGAGTTGACCTTTGTATTTTATTCATATTTCTGTATACTCACACTATGCACACTGATACTCCCAACACGCATACAAACACTCATTCCACGATTTGCTCACAGACGCATAATATTAACGTACATTTTATATTAATTCTATACACACACACACACACACACACACACATACAATCCTCATATGTGCTTCTGCTACTCTGTTTATCATATATCCTGATGCCTAGTTACCTTACCCCTATGCATATCTACCTCTATTGATCCAGTATACCTGCACATTGTAAATATGGTGCTGGAACTGACCTTGTACATAGTATGCCTACTTATGTTATTGTGTTCTTTTATATCTCGTGTGTTTTTGTTCTACCTTGTTATTTTTAGTTTTTAGTTTGGTTATTGATTACTGCATTGTTGGGGTTAGAGCTTGCAGAGAAAGGCATTTCACCGTACTTGTGCATGTGACCTTAACTTGAAACTTAAGTCCCTCTGTTCAATTTAGTCTGTAGTCAAACAAGATTTTACTAATGTTTAATTAAATAGTCTGGTTTTAAAGGGAAATAGTATCAAAACTACCAGAGAGCCTATTCTGGAAATGTGACATGTTTGAAGAGTATATTGTTACAGTCCATGTCTAAAAATAAGCTAACTCAAAAAGGTTTTGAAATATTAATATGTTGAATGTTTTTATTTCAGATTCTTGACTTTTCTACATTTTGTTACGTTACAGCCTTATTCGAAAATGTATTAAATAAAAAGAATTGTCAGCAATCTACACACATTACACCATAATGATAAAGCAAAGACAGATTTTTAGAAATTAACAAAAAAAAACTGAAATACCTTATTTACATAAGTTTTCAGACCCTTTGCTATGAGACTTGAAATTGATCTTAGGTGCATTCTGTTTTCATTAATCATCTTTGAGATGTTTCTACAACTTGATTGGAGTCCACCTGTGGTAAATTCAATTGATTGGAGAAGATATGGAAATGCACACACCTTTCTATATAAGGTCCCACAGTTGACAATGCATGTCAGAGAAAATACCAAGCCAAGAGGTCGATACAGGATTGTATCGATGACCAGATCTGGGGAAGGGGTACCAAAACATTTCTGCTGCAGCATTGAAGGACCCCAAGAACACAGTGGTTCCATCATTCTTAAATGGAAGAAGTTTGGAACCACCAAGAGCTGGTCGCCTGGCCAAACTGAACAATCCGGGGAGAAGTGCCTTGGTCAGGGAGGGGACCAAGAACCCAATGGTCAATCTGACAGAGCTCTAGAGTTCCTCTGTGGAGATGGGAGAACTTTCAATAAGGACAACATCTCTGCAGCACTCCACGTTTCATGGTACAGTAACCAGATGTAAGCCACTCCTCAGTAAAACACACATGCCAGCCTGCTTGGAGTTTGCCAAAAGGCACCTGAAGGACTCTCAGACCATGAGAAACAAGATTCTCTGGTCTGTGAAACCAAGATTGAACTCCTTGGCCTGAATGCCAAGCGTCACATCTGGAAGAAACCTGTCACCCTCCCTACGGTGAAGCATGGCGGTGGTAGTATCATGCTGTGGGTTATGGGAGCGTGATGCAGGGACTGGGAGACTAGTGAGATCGAGGCAAAGGTGAACGGAGCAATACTTACAGTGCCAGTCAAAAAGTTTGGACACACCTACTCATTCAAGGGTTTTTCTTTATTTTACTATTTTCTACATTATAGAATAATAGTGAAGACTAAAACTATGAAATAACACCTATGGAATCATGTAGTAATCCAAAAAGTGTTAAACAAATCAGCTTGGCACACTCTTAGAATTCTCTCAAACATCTTCCTGTGGAAGTCACCTGGAATGCTTTTGAATTAACAGGTATGCCTTGTTAAGTTAATTTGTGGAATTTCTTTCCTTGAGCTAATCAGTTGTGTTGTGAGAAGGTAGAGGTGGTATACAGAAGATAGCCCTATTTGTTAAAATATCAAGTCCAAATTATGGCAAGAACAGCTCAAATAAGCAATGAGAAACGACAGTCCATCATTAATTTAAGACATGAAGATCAGTCAATCCGGAACATTTCAAGAACTTGAAAAGTTTCTTCAAGTGCAGTCGCTATGAAACTGGCTCTCATGAGGACCACCACAGGAATGGAAGACCCAGAGTTACCTCTGCTGCAGAGGATGTTTATTAGAGTTAACTGCATCTTAGATTGCAGCACAAAAAATAAATGCTTCAAAGTTCAAGTAACAGACGCATCTCAACACCATCTGTTCAGAGGAAACTGCGTGAATCAGGCCTTCATGGTTGAATTTCTGCAAAGGAATCACTACTAAAGGACACCAACATTAGACCGGTGGAAATCCTGTCCTTTGGTCTGACGCAGAGTAGGTGAACTGATCTCTGCATGTGTGGTTCCCACCGTGAAGCATGGAGGAGGTGGTGTGGGGGTGCTTTACTAGTGACACTCAGTATTTTATTTAAAATTCAATGCACACTTAACCGGCATGGCTACCACAACATTCTGCAGCCTTACGCCATCCCATCTGGTTTGCTCTTAGTGAGACTATTATTTTGTTTTTAAACAGGACAATGGCCCAACATAACTCCAGGCTGTGTATGGGCTATTTGACCAAGAAGGAGAGTGATGGAGTGCTGCATTCAGATGACTTGGCCTCCACAATCACCAGACCTCAAATGAGATGTTTGGGATGCGTTGGACCGCAGAGTGAAGGAAAAGCAGCCAACAAGTGCTCAGCATATGTGGGAACTCCTTCAAGACTGTTGGAAAAGCATTCCAGGTGAAGCTGGTTGAGAGAATGCCAAGAGTGTGCAAAGCTGTCATCAAGGCAAAGAGTGGCTGCTTTGAAGAATCTAAAATATATTTAGAGTATTTTAACACTTTGGGGTACTACATGATTCCATATGTGTTATTTCATAGTTTTGATGTCTTCACTATTATTCTACAATGTAGAAAATAGCCAAAATAAAGAAAAGCCCTTGAAGGAGTAGGTGTGTCCAGTCTTTTGACTGGTACTGTAAACTTATCTAAATGTAATTTTTCAGTAGTTAAAAAAAACATTTTGTAAAAATGTCTTAACTTGTTTTTGCTTGGTCATTATTGGCCATTGTGTATAGATTGATGAGGGGGGGGGACATTTTAATCAATTTTAGAATAAAGCTGTAACTTAACAAATTGTGTTAAAAGTCATGGGGTCTGAATACTTTCTGAATGCATTGTAGATTTATATTCCCGACTCTGGCATTGCTCGTTCTAATATTTCAATGTTTTTTAAGTCCTTTCTTTACATTTTGGGGATTTGTGTGTATTGTTTGATATTGTCAGGTATTACTGCGCTAGGAACGTAAGTATTTTTGCTACACCTGCGATAATATCTGCTAAATATGTGCACGCAACCAATTGATTTGAAATATTTATTTTTTTATAGTTTAAAAAAAAAATATATATATTATATATATCAATCCGTAGGCATTTAGAATACATTTTGGAGTGGAGCTTTATAATTACTAAGTCTGACGATACCAGTAATGCAATATGTTTTTCAATGGCAAAAATGGAAATACGAAGCAGTCCAAACTCTTTGGTCCTTTTAAAAACCTGCTGGATGTAAAATATTCAGTGCTAATGCTTGGAAAATAAATGTAACTCTGGATGACACCATAATGATATTTGTTTCCAGGGCTGTTTTCCTAAAAAAAAAAGAAGTTAAATCCTCTTTGTGTTTTGTTTCCTTGCCATGATACTAACGGGTATAGTGATACTGGTATTGTCCTGGCCCGAATAGTTACGTGATGACATCACATGACAGTGTTCCTTCAGAATTTTTGGGCGATCCTAATTTATTTTTAAAAAACTGTTCATCATTTGTCATAATATAGAAAGTTTGACAAAGAAAAATGCACCCCTGTTGAACCGATAACATTTCTCCTGAAGTTGCTGTTTGCATTACCCATGTCGCAATGTTGTTGCAACATTGCTTTTGTTGAATAAACCTGGGTCAATGGAAACCTGCCTAGTGTGTCCCAGCGCCTGGGTCTGTACGAGTTGCTAAAGGAGTTCATTTGGGCCTTTTGATGCAGTTGACTTGGAAAAACGGTCAATTTAGCCTACAATTAATTTCAGGTTTTGTGGGTAACCATTATTTTCATACAGTTGAAGAACAGTACATATTTTTTTAAATGAAGACAGATCTACAAGGCTCTCATTCGTATAATGCAGTTTAGACAAATTAGTGTTCATGAGTTTTCTATTATCTCACTCTGACAACACATTTTTGCTGGCTTATTTCTTATATCTGAGCAATTGTGAGAGGTTGTGTTTAAGTCTGAAATCATGTAACATTAGATGAAACTTCCGTATGTGTGAGGTATCCGAAAGTGAATTTCTAACAAGGGTTCTCTCAATTCACACTCTCTGTAGATAATGAAAGGTTATTCTCTTAATTCTCGCTTTCCCTCTCCTCCTCAGACTCCCAACGCTCCCATTTGTCTTCCTTCACCATGAAGCTTATGGACAAGTTCCACTCTCCCAAAATCAAAAGGACACCCTCGAAGAAAGTCAGTAAGCCGCCTTTAGAACATAGCGTCAAGACTGCGGAGAAACCTGCTAACAAGGTTTGTTAAATGTCTGTTTCTCCCTCTACATAGGCCGCAAGCTTTTGCTGTGTCCGTCTCATAAGGGCAATTAGTTGTTCATTTATATCCTACAAGAAACCAGAGAATGAGATTGAGCGATAAAAGCCTCACATTATGCAATAATCACGTAACCAAGATGCACCACCATGTTCACGATTGCTCTCATGTTGGCTTCCTTTTGCAGGGTTTGAGTCGGTTAGAGGAGCATGAGAAAGACGTGGTCAGTGCCTTGCGTTACTTCAAGACCATCATTGACAAGATGGCGGTGGACAAGAAGGTGCTGGAGATGTTACCAGGCTCTGCCAGTAAGGTCCTGGAGGCCATCCTGCCTTTAGTCCAAGTGGAACCAAGGATCCAGCACAGGTGAGTCTGGCCCACGAGGATATATATCTGGAGCTCTTCCATTGTGTGTTTTAAGATGAGGCTTCAGTTGACATGAGGATGAGGTGCAGCCAAATGTCATTTAAGGTTGACGATTTTATTTGTTTTGTAGGGTTGCAATCGTAAGAACCCTTCAACCGTCTGTTAGCCTAATCTTTCCTCTTGGCTGTTCCCAGTTCAGCGGTGTCATCTTGTCTTAACCGTGTGTACCAGAGTCTGGGCAATCTCATTCGCTGGTCTGACCAAGTTATGCTGGAGGGGGTCGACCTGGAAGATAAAGAAACCATTGTTACCGTCACCACTGTGATCAAGGCAGTGCTCGACGGTGTTAAGGTAAAGTTGGCATACCAAAAAAACTAAAGAACGTGAAATATGCGACGTCACAAATGATTTGTAACAATTAATGCATGTTATGTTTTTTAGGGAAACGGTAGCTAGTCGAGTACTTGTTACACTTTGGGGAAGAGATGTTGAAAGGGGTTGAAGTTGGCTCACATTTAATAACCGCACACGGTGATTGTCCACAGGAGCTGGTGAAACTGACTATCGAGAAACAGGAGCATCCCTCCCCTACATCTCCTGTCAAACCAGTGCCACCGGCCGCCCTGACTGAGAGGTGAGTGAGCCACAGAGGATATCAATCACACTCTTCCACTTTAACCCGTACTGAACACGTCTTACACTGTGAGGAAATTGTACACAATGTAAACAACACCTGTATACAACTCGTATACCCACAGCGCTGCAGAGCCACCTGCCAAAGAGAAGGAGAGTCTGGACAAGAGTTCAGCCACAACCCAATCTACGGAAGTCTTGACTGAACCCACCGAGGAGGAAGCAGAGGAGGTGGCCCCTCCGAAACCCCCTCTCCCTGGCGTAAAGATTGCTGAACACAAGTAAGAGCTCATTTCATAGAGATGGTGTCCCTTTCATAGCTCTAACAAACAGTAGTTCAGTGGATCCCAAACTGTGGGGTGCGCCTGGGTCGGTGGGGTGAGTAAGTTGAAAGCCCTTTATTTTGTATTTTTATGAACTCCGTTGGCCTTACAACTTACTCCTGAAAGTTGTAATAGAATGCATGAGGTGCAATTTGGAAATTGGGTGGTGCATCAGCATGAGGTTACACGGGTCGTGAGGTGGGGGTCGTTACTAAGCCGATAAATTAGTATTCATCCAGACCTTTGCCACCAAGGGAATTTGTGTTGGGGGGGGGGGGGGGTGTTAACCCTTCCTAAGAGCAGTTTGTGATGATAACTACCTTTTCGTTCAGTCATTGATAACTCTCAGAACATTTGATGTCACAGCACAAGTCAGTCAAGTCTGAACTGAAGTGAATGCAGAGTTCTAGCCACGTCACATTTCACTGTTTAGACACTGACTCAGGTCCCCATCTGTATACTCGTTAGGCCTGCAGAGTGCTGAGCACACAGCTCTCTTGTAGCCTCCGCCAACATCACAAAAGAATGTTCAGTACCTTCAGTAAGTATTCACACCCCTTGACTTTTTCCAAATGTTGTTGTGTTACAAAGTGGGATTAAAAATTGTTTTGTTATTTTTGGTCAACGATCTACACAAAATACTCCGTCAAATATGAAGAAAAATGCGAACTTTTTTAAATGTAAAATTAAACACTAATATATTTAGATAAGTATTCAACCCCCGGAGTCATGTTGGATTCCATGTTGGAGTCTTTTTTGGGTAAGTCTCTAAGACCGGGCTCTCCACCCCTGTTCCTGGAGAGCAACCTTCCTGTAGGTTTTCACTCCAACCACACTTGTAACTAACCTGGTTCAGCTTATCAGTCAGGTGTGGTAGATTAGGTTGGAGTGAAAACCAACAGGACGGTAGCTCTCCAGGAACAGTGTTGGAGAGCCCTGCTTTAAGGGGTTCGCAAACTTGGATTGTACCATATTTGCCCTTTTTTTTTAATTCTTCAAGCTCTGTGTAGTTGGTTGTTGATAATTGTTAGACAGCCATTTTCTAGTCTTGCCATAAATGGGCTCCTGAGTAGAGCAGCGGTTTAGGGCACTGTTTCTCAGTGCAAGAGGCGTCAATACAGTCCCTTGTTCGAATCCAGGCTATATCACATCCGGCCATGATTGGGAGTCCCATAGGGTGGCGCACAATTTGGACCGGTGTCGTTGGCCCGGGTTTGGCCGGGGTAGGCCGTCATTGTAAATAAGAATTTGTTCTTAACTGACTTGCCTAGTTAAATAAAATTGTTCAAGACGATTTAAGTTAATTGTAACTAGGCCAGTCATGGAACATTCAATGTCATCTTAATAAATAACTCCAGTCTATAATTGGCCTTGTGTTTTAGGTTATTGTCCTGCTGAAAGGAGGATTTTGTCTCCCAGTGTCTGTTGGAAAGCAGACTGGACCAAGTTTTCCTTCAGGACCTAGCATGTGCTTAGCGCTATGCCTTTTCTTTTTATCCTAAAAAACTCCCTAGTTCTTGCCGATGACAAGCATATCCATAACATGATGCAGCCACCGCCATGTTTGAAAATATGAAGATTGGTATTCAGTGATGTGTTGGATTTGCCCCAAACATAATGCTTGTCCAGTATTACTTTAGTTCCTTATTGCAAACAGGTTGCATGTTTTGGAATATATTTATTCTGGACAGGCTTTCTTCTTTTCACTCTGTCATTTAGGTTAGTTTTGTGGACTAACTGCAATGTTGTTGTTCCATCCTCAGTTGTCTCCTGTCACAGCCATTAAACTTTATAACTGTTTTAAAGTCACCATTGGCCTCATGGTGAAATCCCTGAGCGGTTTCCTTCCTCTCCAGCAACTGAATTAGGATGGACGCCTGTATCTTTGTAATGACTGGGTCTATTGATACACCATCCAAAAGTGTAAATAATAACTTTACCATGCTCAAAAGGATATTTAATGTCTGCTTCTTTTTTTGTCATCCATTAAGTGCCCTAATTTGTGAGGCATCTGAAAACAACCCTGGTCTTTGTGGTTGAATCTGTTTGACTGAGGGACGTTCCAGATAATTGTGTGTGGGGGGGGATACATATGTGGTGTATTCAGAAAGAAATCATATTAAACAGCATTATATCACACAGTTAGTCCATGCAACTTATTATGTGACTTGTAAGGCACATTTTTAATCCTGAAGTAATTTAGGTTTGCCATAACAAAGGGGTTGAATACTTATTGACTCAAGATATTTCAGATTTTCATTTTTTATTTGTAAAAAAATTCTAAAAACATAATTCCACTTTTACATGATAGGCTTTGACATTATGGGATATTGTGTGTAGACCAGTGACACAAAATCTCAATGTAATGCATTTTAATTTCAGGCTGTAACACAACAAAATGTGGAAAAAGTCAAGGGGTGTGAATACTTTCTGAAGGCACTGTTTACCGCTCATAACGTAGGATGCGCTTTGATTACAGGCCAACGTGCTTGTCGCTCATGTCTTTACAAGAAGGCAAGAGTGGTAGCTGGGTAACTGGGCTATAAATAGTCTTAATTCTTTAGAAGGCTTTATGGTCTTTGAAGGGTGTAGTGAAGAGAGGTGTCAGAAATTAAACTTCCGCTTGTGCAGCACCGTCTCTGAGGCAAATTTATTTTCTGAGAAACTGGGCTCGGCAGAGGCTGGTGAGCTCACAGCCAGAGACACGACAACGGATGGAAAGGGACCACATTAGATTCTAGAGCCTACCACACACAGCAGCACATCCAGACGCTTATACATTTGGGGTTGGGTTAAATGAGGGAGACACATTTCAGTTGAATGCTTTGTTGAACAACTGACTAGGTATCCCCCTTTCCCTAAATACAAAAGACTCTCTGCCTTTTCTTGTGCTCCGATCATACAAACACTAATTCTCTGAATTTCACCTTGCCAGCAGAAGGTGCTCTGCACCAGTCTCTGTGTCTTACGTAGCGCCACACTGCAGATTTTATTTTTTTGTGGCATAATTTATTTTTGTCCTCTTTCCTGGGGGCTGTCATTGACCCTTGTCTTACTGGCAGATAGGATATCCTCCTCCTTTTCCACCTCCTCACCACCACAGCTGCCTGCCTGCATTCTCCACATGCCCTCTTGTCATTGGGCCATCTGTGTACACTGCGGTGTGGAAACAGTTCAGTAGCTGCTGCTCTCCCCACCGCTATCTGTTTGCGGAGGGGGGAAAGCAGCCAGGCAGTGCACATGCACGACACACTTTTCCATTGTGCTGCTACTACAGAAGGCTCCCGGAGTGTGTCAGCTATTGTACTCCTGTCTCTCAACCTCCACTCCAGTGCAGTCTTTTCCCCCACCTCCCTTCACCATACATGCAGTACATACACACAGAAGAAGTGGATCAGTCATTGTACTGTGGCTCGAGCTGCATGCTTGGCTATTGGATACTGGACAGTGGGAACGTTGCACACTGCCTCATATTGAAATGATGCCCCCTTCTCCTCCCCCTCTAGTCCTCCAGCTCTCCCTCCAAAGAAGCGCCAGTCGGCACCCTCCCCCACTCGGGTGGCAGTGGTGGCCCCCATGAGCCACACCACCAGTGGCTCCGGTCTTCCCATGGGCACCGGCCTCCACAAGCAGGTAGAGTAGCTTTGTTGCACTGTTAACTTATTTTGTGCCATTGTGTCTTTTCACCAAATGCTCTGACAAACGTGTTGACAAACGCCGTGGCTAATAACTGGTCTGGTCGACAGGAGTACGAGGTGGACGCGCTGCAGCGGCGCTTCTCAGGGGGCAGCCATTCGTACGGAGGGGAGTCGCCGCGCCTGTCGCCCTGCAACAGCATGGGCAAGCTGAGCAAGTCGGACGAGCAGCTATCCTGGACAGTGGACAGTGGACAGTGCTCACGCAACACCAGCTGTGAGACTCTGGGTGAGAGTCTGACACACACACACACACACAAAACACATACACGGACACACGAAACAACAAACACACTTCACAGATGGTTAGAGATGAGCCACCATGAGCCCAGCATGAGAGGCCTTTCTCTTTTTGATAAGGTGTGTGTTTACCTCGGTCGCCACAGGGTCACCACAGGATGTCGTAATGTGGATCCCAGACCACTACGACAGTGGAAACAAGCTGCTGCAGATGCGTGAACCAAATAGACACATGCAGGCAGGGGGCTTCCTGTTCCTGCCGCCTCCAGCAGCACAGAGCGAGGCTCACTACCTTTGACTACCATCCTGTGAGCAAAGAGACCAGACACAGAGGCTGCATCTCAATAGTCTTTAAACTGCCTCCTCTCCTTCATCTCCACTGGTCTGAAAACATAGGATAGCAGAGGGGAAAGCAAGATGGTGGATGGCCGCTGAGAATGTGCCTATTTTTAGCCGTCCAGAGACGATGCGAGGTGACGCTATTGAGGCGCAGCCTCAAAGTCTTAAGCTGTAAAACCATGGCTGTCACATTGTGGAACCAGGGACAAGCAGTGAGGGTTGGGGATACCGACGTTGCACCAAGTCATCCGGTGGCACTTTTCTCAGACGATGGAGAAGCGAGCCGTGGTGTGCCTTCTCCATTGTGATCAACTGACATGTGCCACGGATCAATTTCACACACGGTGCTCGCACCTCAAAACCTTTTGTGAAATCCTAACTCTCCCTCCAATGAAATTGTTTTTTGCCAATGTCTTAGTTGTGTTCTTGTTGTTTAGAGTGGGGTTTGTAGAGAAATGTGCTTTTTATGCCGAAGTGACAGTGAGGTTTGTTTTCAGTGCTCTAAACAGTGACTCACCTGTCCCTCCCTGTCTTTTCTCTCCCACCACAGACACCACAGACCACTACGACCCGGACTACGACTTTCTGCACCAGGACCTGTCCAGCCTGGAACAGATGCCTCCCCTGCCGGTGGGGGTGCCTCAGCCCCCTGCCCGAATCCCACAGCGAGTCCTCCTCCCCTTCCCCGTGCCCTGGCCCCGGCCCACCACTGGCCCAACCCCACTTCACCCCTGCCTACCCCTCCCCCCAGCCGTCCCTCCAGGGCTCCTCCACGTCCCCCCTCTACTCCCGCATGACTCCGGCATTGCCGCCCCCCGCCCTGCCAGAAAAGAAGCGCCGCAGCGGGGCCAGCTCGGGCATCTCCGACGGCTCCTACTCGGGCTCCTCCTGGCGTGTCTCCTTCGAGCGTCACCCGTCCCAGTATGACAACCTCATGGAGGAGGACATGCCGCCTGTGCCCCCCTTCCCCCTGTTCACGCCTGGCGTCTCGCCCATGACCCTGTGCCACTCCGGCGATGGGTTTGTGTCTGAGTTCTGTGCCAGCGAGACGGCAGACGTCCCCCAGAGTCCACCCCCACTCCCCGAGAAGAAGAGCCGCCACAGTGAGTATCTGATGCCAAGGGGAGGGAGAGAGGACATAGCAAGTATTACACACACTCTGCGGATACCAGAGTTAAGAAACCCAGGGTGTAGCCCCAAATACACTGGACTGGGTCCCTTAGTTATGTCTGAAATACACATGCGTGCCTCCTGCTGTAATGGAATGATAAGACCATAGTATTAAACAAAATGTATATATTTTTTCTCTCTCTCTCTGTAACATATAAGGTGTGGCTGGGTTCAGACTAGGGACCTTATTCGCCTGGTGTGTCTGTCTGATACATGTTTATAATCCCTGGCATTTCTGCCATACTTATGTTCCAGTAGGATTTGGTTGTTCCACCTTGCTCTCAACCCTCTGTCTGCTGCTAGCTAGACCATCACAATGGGTCAGCCATGTTGGACAGGGCATGCTGCTAGCTAGACCATCACAATGGGTCAGCCATGTTGGACAGGACATGCTGCTAGCTAGACCATCACAATGGGTCAGCCATGTTGGACAGGACATGCTGCTGCTGCTGCTAGCTAGACCATCACAATGGGTCAGCCATGTTGGTCAGGACCTGCTGTTGCTGCTAGCTAGACCATCACAATGGGTCAGCCATGTTGGACAGGACCTGCTGCTGCTGCTAGCTAGACCATCACAATGGATCAGCCATGTTGGACAGGATCTGCTGCTGCTGCTAGCTAGACCATCACAATGGGTCAGCCATGTTGGATAGGACATGTTGCTGCTGCTAGCTAGACCATCACAATGGGTCAGCCATGTTGGATAGGACATGTTGCTGCTGCTAGCTAGACCATCACAATGGGTCAGCCATGTTGGACAGGATCTGCTGCTGCTGCTAGCTAGACCATCACAATGGGTCAGCCATGTTGGACAGGACATGTTGCTGCTGCCAGCTAGACCATCACAATGGGTCAGCCATGTTGGATAGGACATGTTGTTGCTGCTGCTAGCTAGACCATCACAATGGGTCAGCCATGTTGGACAGGACATGTTGCTGCTGCCAGCTAGACCATCACAATGGGTCAGCCATGTTGGACAGGACATGTTGCTGCTGCTAGCTAGACCATCACAATGGGTCAGCCATGTTGGACAGGACATGTTGCTGCTGCCAGCTAGACCATCACAATGGGTCAGCCATGTTGGACAGGACATGTTGCTGCTGCCAGCTAGACCATCACAATGGGTCAGCCATGTTGGACAGGACATGTTGCTGCTGCTAGCTAGACCATCACAATGGGTCAGCCATGTTGGACAGGACATGTTGCTGCTGCCAGCTAGACCATCACAATGGGTCAGCCATGTTGTACAGGACATGCTGCTAGCTAGACCATCACAATGGGTCAGCCATGTTGGACAGGACATGCTGCTAGCTAGACCATCACAATGGGTCAGCCATGTTGGACAGGACATGTTGCTGCTGCTAGCTAGACCATCACAATGGGTCAGCCATGTTGGACAGGACATGTTGCTGCTGCTAACTAGACCATCACAATGGGTCAGCCATGTTGGACAGGACATGCTGCTGCTGCTAGCTAGACCATCCCAATGGGTCAGCCATGTTGGACAGGACATGTTGCTGCTGCTAGCTAGACCATCACAATGGGTCAGCCATGTTGGACAGGACATGCTGCTGCTGCTAGCTAGACCATCACAATGGGTCAGCCATGTTGGACAGGACATGTTGCTGAATGGAGATCAGTTGGGAGTTCTATGCTCTTCATGTTTGTGCTGCAGGCTGGCCCTCGGGCTCTGTGCATGTGTGTGGATGAGTCCACATCTGAGACTCCTGCCATCTGTGTGTGCGCGCACACACACACACACAGACCTGGAGGGAATCGCCGATGTCAGCCCTTTGAGCTCACATGGAATAATACATTTGTTGATGGATTGTGTGGGTGAGTAGAGGAGTGGACTCTCCCGGCCGTGCAGAAAATGAGCATGTGCTGATTGACCCTCTCAGCGGAGGTGTTGAGGGGTGGCCATTATGATAATCAGCCCATTCCCCATATGGAGCGTCACTATAAAGAGCTTACAGCCAGGACCAGCATGATTGTGCTGCACTTGTGCCTCCCCTGTTTATCAGCTGAGCACTATTCTAATAACTAAATGGTCAGGGTTTCTGCTAGGGCTAACCCCATTTAGTTGACTGTTATGTTACAGACGTATTCTAAAATTGATTAAATAGTTTTTTTCCCTCATCTATTTACAGACATTACCCTGTAATGACAAAGCAAAAACAGGTTTTTAGAAATTGTTGCTAATTTATACAAAAAAAATCTGAAATCTGAAATGTACATAACTATTCAGAGCCTTTACGCAGTACTTTGTTGAAGCACCTTTTGCAGTGATTACAGCATCGATTCGGTATGGCACCTCTGTATTTGGGGGGTGTTTCCCATTTTTCTCTGCAGATTCTCTCAAGCTCTGTCAGGTTGGATGGGGAGTGTTGCTGCACAGCTATTTTCAGGTTTCTCCAGAGATGTCTGGGCTCTGGCTGGGCCACTCAAGGACATTCAGAGACTTGTCCCGAAGCCACTCCTGCATTGTCTTGGCTGTGTGCTTAGGGTTGTTGTCCTGTTGGAAGGTGAACCTTCGCCCCAGTCTGAGGTCCTGAGCGCTCTGGAGCAAGTTTTCACCAAGGATCTCTCTGTTCTTTGCTCTGTTCATCTTTCCCTCGATCTGGACTAGTCCCTGCCGCTGAAAAACATCCCCACAGCATGATGCTGCCACCACCACAATGCTTCACCGTAGGGATGGTGCCAGGTTACCTCCAGAAGTGACACTTGCCACTCAGGCCAAGGAGTTCATTCAGACCAGAGAATATTGTTTCTCCTGGTCTGAGAGTGCTCTGGAGCAGGTTTTCACCAAGGATCTCTCTGTACTTTGCTCTGTTCATCTTTGCCTCGATCCTGACTGGTCTCCCAGTCCCTGCCACTGAAAAATATCCCCACAGCATGATTCTGCCACCATGCTTTATCGTAGGGATGGTGCCAGGTTTCTTCCAAATGTTATGCTTGGCATTCAGGCCAAATAGTTCAATCTTGGTTTCATCAGACCAGAGAATATTGTTTCTCATGGTCTGAGAGTCTCTGGGTGCCTTTTGGCAAACTCCAAGCGGGCTGTCATGTGCCTTTTACTGAGGAGTGGCTTCTGTCTGGCCATTCTACCATAAAGGCCTGATTGATTGGAGTGCTGCAGAGATGGTTTTCCTTCTAGAAGGTTCTCCCATCTCCACAGAGGAACTCCAGAGCTCTGTCAGAGTGACCATCATGTTCTTGGTCACCTCCCTGACCAAGGCCCTTCTCCCATGATTGCTCAGTTTGGCCAAGCGGCCAGCTCTAGGAAATGTCTTTGTGGTTCCAAATGAAGGACACTGTGTTCTTGGGGACCTTCAATGATGCAGACATTTTTTGGTACCCTTCCCCAGATCTGTGCCTCGACACAATGCTGTCTTAGAGCTCTATAGACAATTCCTTCGACCTCATTGCTTGGTTTTTGCTCTGGCATGCACAGTCAACTGTGGGACCTTAAATAGACTTGCCTCGTTAAAGGTAAAATAAATAGACAGGTGTGTGCCTTTCCAAATCATGTCCAATCAATTGAATTTACCACAGGTTGACTCCAATCAAAGTTGTAGATCATCTCGAGGCTGATCAATATGAACAGGAGGGTCTGAATACTTATGTAAATGAGGTATTTCTGTTTTTTATTTTTAATAAATGTGCAAACATTGTTTTTTTTTAATCCCCGTTTTCGTTTTGTCATTATGAGGTATTGCGTGTAGATTGCCGAGGGTTTTTTGTTGTTGTATTTAACCCATTTTAGAAAAAGGCTGTAATGTAACAACTGGAAAAAGTAAAGGGCTGTATACTTTCTGAAAGGCACTGTATATCTACAGAAATAAGGCAGATCTTGCTTCTGTTGCCTGTTTGAGTGTTTAACCTCTCTAGGGTATGTTTGACGCTAGCGTCCCACCTGGCCAACATCCAGTGAGATTGCAGAGTGCCAAATTCAAATACAGAAATACTCATTATAAAAATTCAGAAAACAAAACATATTTTTACATAGGTTTAAAGATTAACTTCTTGTGAATCCAACCACGGTGTCAGATTTTTAAAATGCTTTACGGCGAAAGCATACCTTACGATTATTTGAGAACATAGCCCAGCAGACAAATCATTACAAACAGTAACCAGCCAAGTAGAAGTCAGAAATAGAGATCAAATTTATCCCTTACCTTTTGATCTTCATATGGTTGCACTCAGAAGACATTAATTTTCTCAATAAATATTTATTTTGTTCGATAAAGTCTCTTTATATCCAAAAACCTGTTTGTGCATTTTCTTCAGTAATCCACAGGCTCAAACGCAGTCAAAACAGGCAGACAAAAAAATAAAAATTGTATCCGTATAGTTCAAAGAAACATGTCAAACGATGTTTATAATCAATCCTCAGGTTGTTTTTAGCCTAAATAATCGATAACATTTCAACCAGACAATAACGTCGTCAATATAAAAGGTTAACAAGAAAGGCACTCTCTCGGTCGCACGCATGAAAAAGCTCTGTGAAACGGCAGGGTCCACTCATTCTGACTCTTACTCCCTCATTTTTCTGAATACAAGTCTGAAACAATTTCTAAAGACTGTTGACAGCTAGTGGAAGGCATAGGAACTGCAATTTGAGTCCTAAGTCAATGGATACTGTACTGAATGGCTTTTTCTCAGGTTTTCGCCTGCCAAATCAGTTCTGTTATACTCAGACACTATTTGAACAGTTTTGGAAACTTTAGAGTGTTTTCTATCCAAATCTACTAGTTATATGCCTATCATATCTTCTGGGCCCGAGTAGCAGGCAGTTTATTTTGGGCATGCTTTTCATCCAAAATTCCGAATGCTGCCCCCTACCCTAGAGAAGTTAATAGCCTACTGATTCCGTTAGCATCAAGCCGCATGCAACGGCAAAATGTCGGATAAAGCAATTTCACAGATTTGTCTGCTGTAATAAAGGCTTTACAAAAATATTTTTGTTAAAGTCTATTACTTTAAATTAGTGTTGTTTACACTGTTCCAAACAGGCAGAAAAATTATATTGTAATCGAACAGCACCTGTTTGTCGCACATATAATGCTGCAGCTCTCGCTCCTAAACCCTCATTTTTCTGGATCTCCGGTAGTTTCCACAACTAAGTCAAATGTCTTCCACTGATCTGACTTCCCTTTCCCTCATGAGCAACCAGTAAACATTCGCCCATTTCAAGTTTCTTTTTCACTTCCTCCGCATCCATTTTGCTGTCAGGTGGTACTGTGTTCAAAATTTGTTAGAACCAATTTATCGATGTGATTATGATAGGCTATAGGTCAGGTCACATATAAAGAGAGCAAGGGTTGAGGGAATAGGGAAAGTTTTCCCTAAACACATTAAGGAATTTCGGTAACAGAACTTTCCAGTCAGAAACAAGTAAGAAACTAAATGGCTGACATGATGTTGCAGCTTCAGCATGGACAGCGCAATAAACACTTGCTGTGCTGTGGTGCCTTTGTAGTAGGCAGGTGAGTGAGACAATATGTGCCAGTCACACAGGCCCTTGCTGTCATTTTTTTTAAACACAGTATGACCAACATGGTCTTTCTTGGGTAATTTTTTGTCTTAATTATTTAATAAAACAGTGTGCCTAAAGCATCAGACAAGCTCTATGCATATGTAGTTGATTTTATTCAAACGCATAGGGTTTGTTTGTCTGTGTATGGAAAAATAAGTGAAAAATCTATTGGTCGAAAGAACAGGACGCCTCTCAGTCGACCAAGATTTTTTGGGGGTCGGGGACTGCCCTCATTTCCCCCAAAATATGCTTTTCTTGTTTTTAAGTGGAGCTAGTTTGAATTCACTTAATGAACATTCTTCATTCGACTTTCAATTTCCAATGTTAGAATTTACGGGATAGAGAGAAGTTCTCAGTTTTAAACCAACGTTTGACATGTAGATTAAAAAACACTGTAATACGGTTTGAGATTCTCAGAAGGACACTGTCATTGTCATCTGCTAACGTTTTGTCATGATTTGTTTTGTTCTTTTGTGTGTGCGCACATCTCGCCCCCACAGTACTGAAGTACATGCAGTTTGTGGAGGACTACTCGGAGCCCCAGCCCTCACTCTTCTACCAGACACCGCAGAGCGAGAGCATCTACGAGCAACGCAACAAGCGCTTCCAGGAAGTCTACAGCTTCAACGACTCGTATAGCAGCAATGACTCTGTTCACGAGCCTCTCCCACCCCCGGCACTGCCACCCAAACAGAGGCAGCTGGTGAGCTACAGCACCACCTCACACACTGACGCCCACACCGAGGCCTCACACCCACCAGTAGCACAGCGTATTGTACAGCAGCCCACCCTGTACATGCACATCCATCGCTTACTATGCCTTTTGGCCCAATGCATATACATTTAAAGTAACTCATTTTCTCGTGATATATTGTTGCAAGTCTGTAAGATTGAGTGGCGAGTGAGTCCATAATGTTTTATCCCATGCATATATAATGGAGGAAGAAAAGCAAGGTGAATTGAAAGTCCTGAACATCCAAATGGCAGGCGATGCTGCAGAGCCCTTGGTAGTGGTAACACATCTCCCAACACTACTTCTATACATAAAAATCAATTTAAATGCTTTTTCAGCATCAAATTCTATGGTAGAATTTAAATTGCTACGATTTCTGTCACAGGAAGAGGGGGGAAAAGTACCCAGTGGCATAAGACGATTAGCCTTTTGTACAGACTAGTTCAACACCCTCCACGACGTCCCATCTTACATCCCACCACAAGGCTTGCCTTTGGATTTCATCACTTTTGCTATTGTTGTGATTGTTTGAGACCTCTGCAAGGCTGTAGTAGTTCAATTTAATGTCGTTATCTCCGTAACCAGACAAAGTAATTGATATAAATGAGGAAATCCGTGCTCAAGATTTATCCACGATTTACAAATATGATTTTTTTTACGCGCTATATCTAAAGCAGATCAAAATGTGAGAAACATTTCTGCACGTTCTGTTGTTTGGTCTTGGGGATTACTGCATCCGAGTACATATTGGGTGTAGATTAAGACGAGTCACATCGCAGAATTCTCTCTGGAGCAGGGAAAGAAAACAAGGATTGGTTTGAAGCTATAAATGTAGGGAGGGCGAGGAAAGGGTGTTTTGTGTTTCATGTAATAAAAAAGTTGTATCAGGCTGGCTGTTGATAAGTCATGTCCACTGGGTGTACTTTCTGATTCCTGGAATGAATAGACTTCTTCCCTGAGCAGAAAGTCCACCTACCACTGGTCCAAAGCTGAGAAAGTAACTATTTACATACGTTTAGGCCAGTCACCTGCTTTGCACAGTATGTAGGCATAGCTTGAACTGCAACAGTAATTAGTTTGTAATTTAGGTACACAATATATAGGATATGGAATCCGAGCTAAAGTATTTTAAATTGCTGTCGAGTACCCAGCCGAGTTTGAAAATTGTGTGGTCGATGAATCTCATTCAGGCCTACCTCTCTCTGGTAAAGCATGTGGTGTTGCTCACTGTCGGCTACATGTGGTCTCGAGTCTGAAATGTCCATTCCCTCCCTAACTCACTGCAATTGTCATGTATGAGATGGAGAACGTTTCTACGTTTTCCCTTTTGCCACGACGTTGTGTTCAAATGTTGCATTTGATTTACTGTCCAATCTCTTCCGTCTTATGTTATTGCTTATTTTCCATTGCACTCATCAAATCTCATTCCTTTTGTCTTTCTGGAAAGCCCACTCCATCAGAGCGATTCGTAATACTGAGGTAACCGTAGAATATTAGAGAACGCTTAGGACTAGTGTGACTCTACTTTAACCCTTTGTCTGCTGTAACATTATTTTAGTCCACCAAGCCTCTTCTTTCCTGCTGCATCTATTGTGTGCTTAACTATCTGCCTAAACCTACATCTTCTTCCGCTGACTAACATCTCCCACTGCACTTTTATCTCTGCTCCTCTCTCTCGCTCTCTCCCTCTCTACTTTCTTCCCCCACGGCACCCCCCCTCCCCTCTTCCAGGCCTCCCACTCTGCGTCTCCCTCTTCCTCGTCCTCATCCTCTCTCTCCTGCCACCTCCAGCAGTCGCAGGCTGCGGTGGTGGAGGAGGTGGGGTCTGCGCTCAGCATGTCCGTCTCTAACTCCTTCCTGAGCCGCCAGTCCTCCCTGACCACCCCCATGGTGAGTGACCCTCAATGGGCCTGTCTGTCTCTCTACATCTGCTTCTCTGCTCACTCTCTACAGCAGACTTGACTTCAAATAGTGTTTTTAGTTCTAGAACTTTCTATATTTGAACTTTAGTTAACCAGGCAAGTCGGGGCTAAAGTGCGGTGCTAAATAAAAAAGAAAGGGGAAGCTTCATTGAGCTTCATCTAGTGCAGAGACTCTCTCTCTACATGATCTGGCTCTGTGCCCCCTTGGAGAGCCAGATGGGCGTTTTTTTTTTGCAGCTTGTGGTGTACTCCACTTGTCCCACTGCTCCCAGGCAACCTGGATCGAGTGCAGAAAAACCAATACTAGTTGAACCCTGGTCTGCTCCGCTTCAGGCTCCGCTCCAGGTTTAGAACTAATAATCCAGCGAGTTAATTTATTAGCCGTTGTACACGACGTGTTCGGCTACTAATAAGGGAGTATCTGGGGCAACAACATGCGCACACACTGACAAACCAACTTTCATTCTTCACTCTCTGCCAGACCTCTCTATGTTTACACACTCCTAATGACAATCGTTGTCAGAGAGAAAGGGTGCACTTAACATGTGTTTTTTCATCCAGCGTTTGTGAAATGTGGCACATGCAAAGCATACAGATCAAAGATGATTCAGACCAATATGAGTATTGTAGTTATTTGAATCAACCGATGTCATTCCTTTTAAATCTGGCTCTTGAACCCCATCCGGGATTATTAAAGTATACAAGCCTATCAAAATGTATGTTCACTATTCACTTTTCTGCCTAATGATGTAATTTTGGAGCAATGATGAGGATGATTGACTTGGTCTTGCTGAAGAACGGTTTATCCTTGTTGCAATTAAACCCGTATGCATGGGATATTCAACAGATATCACAACAGACTTATTACCACAAGCACATTTTTGTGAAAATGTCATTTTGAAGAGACTTGAGTTGGAATAGGAATTCTAGCCACTGACTAACCAGTCAAATAAACAATATAGCCTACAGTCATATATTGTTTTCTGATGGCAGGAAGGCCAATGCTTCTTACTTCAATTATTTATTTATTTCTTCACATTTTTACTCTTTAAAATTTTACATCTCTCGAGTAGGTTGGAACTTAATCTCTTTTTCTCTTTCCCTCTTTTCTCGCCCTCGCTCACTCAGCATAAGACAATTCTCAGGTCCTATTCTCAGGACTTTGCGCCTCTCTGCCAGTCTTCCATTCCATATCTCCTCTCATCTGTCTCTTCCCACTCTCCCATTGTCCACCAATCGCAGAGCATGGACCTAGCTGCCCCGGGCACTGGCGGCCCTGACCCTGTGCTGGTGGCCAACGGCTCACTGGACAGCTCTGGTGGCTCTCTTGCAGTCTGCCTTCCCACTGACTCTTCTTTCTCTGACACTCGTCAAACCTCTTTGGTGAGCCCTAGCTGTGTGTTGTGACAAGTGTTTGACAATGGGATTGTCTATGAAGCGTTTGATTTGGGGGGGGGGGGTCTGGAGTAGGTTCTAAACATTGTTTCAATGTCAGGACTGTGATGTTCTTATCCTTGAAAATAGGCCCAGCCTTAAGTAAAAAAACAGGCTGTAGCCTATGTATGCTGTGGTGATTGGAACAATTGGTTCTTAGTGGTTTCACTTGAGATGATATAGCTACTTGTTTGTTTTAACCGGCTTACTGCGAGCAGCTTTCGCAGTATACTTCTTTCATTTGCTTTTTCCTGGCATCTGTCATTCTCTTTGCTGTCCTCCTTTTTCCTCCGTAGAGTGAAAGCGCTAATGAGGAAGTCGGGGAGGGAGAGTACGTCAATCTGTACTCATCCAACCAAGCCAAAGGAGACGGGCCGCTCTCCCGCCGAGTAAGTAGCGTAGCCTTAGCAGAGAGAGGCGGCATGAGAAAAAGGAGAGAGCGGGGTGCTTTCACAAACACAGTGCACCATGACTGACAGCGGACCTCACAACCCCATTTTGAACTCAACCTGACTTCTCACGGTTCACCGTCTCTTCGACCGCTTGGCATGCCCTGCTTCGCTGACTTGTCTGTACATTACCACGGGTTGTCCTCCTTTTCCAAACCCCCCTGCCACTGGACTGTCCCCATGTCCTACTATAACCTCAAAGGACTCCAAAGTCACCTCCTGTCATTGTCTGAATGAGGGTTTGTCTCCAAGTCACAGTGAGACATTTTACCACGTTCACATACTTGACATTTGGCTGTTAAAGCCACCGGTGGTTGTCTCCAGATCGTAGAAACTCATCTCAACTGGAAGCATTAATGGCTTTGTGTTTAGTCCCTGTGCTTCACGTCTTCCATCAGGCCTTTTATCAGGGATGATATAATCCAATAAAATGATTTATCGCCCAGTTTATTTCTTAAATCATTATCACCCAGTTCTCCCCACATTTAAAAAAACACTGGCCTATTAGAGCATCTGCTTTTGGGGTGGAGATGGGTGTATGTACAGGGCCTTCAGAAATGATTCACACCCCTTGACTTTTTCCACATTTTGTTAAATTCAGATTTCGTCACTGGCCTAAACACAATTCCCCATAATGTCATAGTGGAATCATGTTTTTTCCAAATGTTTGGAAATTCATTAAGTCGTTCAAAAAGAAAAATGTTCTCATAATACACAACATGACCAAAAGTATGTGGACACCTGCTCGTCGAACATCTCATTCCAAAATGCATGGGCGTTAATATGGAGTTGGTCCCCCTATAACAGCCTCCACTCTTCTGGGAGGGCTTTCTACTAGATGTTGGAACATTGGTGCTGGGACTTGTTTCCATTCAGCCACAAGAGCATTAGTTATAGGTCGGGCACTGATGTTGGGCGATTAGGCCTGGCTCACAGTCTGCGTTCTAATTCATCCCAAAGGTGTTCGATGGGGTTGAGGTCAGGACTTTGTGCAGGTCAGTCAAGTTCCACACCGATCTCAACAAACCATTTATGTATGGACCTCTGCATGGGGGAATTATCATGCTGAAACAGGAAAAGGCCTTCCCCAAACTGTTGCCACAAAGTTGGAAGCACATAATTGTCTAGAATGTCACTGTATGCTGTAGCATTAAGATTTCCCTTCACTGGAACTAAGGGGTCTAGCCTGAGCCATGAAACAGCCCCAGACCATCAAACTTTTCCAAAAAACTACAGTTGGCACTATGCATTCGGGCAGGTAGCGTTCTCCTGGCATCCGCCAAACCCAGATTCGTCCATTGGACTGCCAGATGGTGAAATGTGATTTGATTCATCCCTCCAGAGAATGCGTCTCCACTGCTCCAGAGTCCATTGGGGGCGAGCTTTACACCACTCCAGCCGACACTTGACATTATGCATGGTGATTTTAGGCTTGTGTTGCAACTGAGGACAGATGATTTTTACGCGCTACGAAGCTTCAGCTGTCCCGTTCTGTGAGCTTGTGTGGCCTATCATTTTGTGGCTGAGATGTTGTTGACATTTCCACTTCACAATAACAGCACTTACAGTTGACCGGGACAGCTCTAGCTCTCAGCTAGGCAGAATTAACTTTGTTGTAAAGGTGGCATCCTATCACTGAGCTCTTCAGTAAGGCCATTCTACTGCAACTGTTTGTCTATGTAGATTCCATGGCTATGGGCTGGATAATGAACCCCTGTCAGCAACGAGTGTGGCTGAAATATCAGAATTTGGGGGGTGTCCACATACTTTTGTATATATAGTGTAAGTTGCATGGACTCACTGTGTGCAATAATAGTGTTTAACATGATTTTGAATCTCTGTACCCCACACACACAATTATCTGTAATTTCCTTCAGTCGAGCAGTGGATTTCAAACACAGATTCAAGCACAAAGACCAGGGAGGTTTTCCAATTCCTCGCAAAGAAGGGCACCTATTGTTAGAGGGGTTAAAAAAAATAAAAACATATTGAATATCCGTTTGATCATGGTTAAGTTACACTTTGGATGGTGTATCAATAGACCGTCACTCCAACGATACAGGAGTCCATCCTAACTCAGTTACCAGAGAGGAAGGAAACCACTCAGGGATTTCACCATGAGGCCAATTGTGACTTTAAAACAGTTAGAGTTTAATGGCTGTAATAGGAGAACTGAGGATGGATCAACAACACTGAAGAAAAAATACTTCAAGTTTACAACAAGACACTAAAAGTAATACTGCAAAATTGTGGCAAAGTAATTCACTTTTTGTCCTGAATACAAAGTGTTATGTTTAGGGCAAATACAACACATTACTGAATACCACTCCATATTGTCAAGCATAGAGGTGGCTGCATCATGTTATGGGTATGCTTGTAATTGTTAAGGACTGGGGAGTTTTTCAGGATAAAAAGAAACGGAATGGAGCTATTCTAATGTATTGACTCAGGGTTGAATACTTATCCAACAAAGATATATTAGTGTTTTTATTTTTCAGAAATTCTAACATTTGTAAAAAATAAAAATAAAATGTTTCTTCCACTTTGCCATTAGAGTATTTTGTGTAGATCATTGACAAACAAATGCAATTTAAATCCATTTTAATCCCACTTTGTAACACAACTAAATTTGGAAAAGGTCTAGGGCTGTGAATGCTTTCTGAAGGCGCTGCATAGAGCCCCACAGTGGAGGTGTCATAATACCCGTAAAACCTAGCAGTCAAACTAGGAAATGGTTCCAATTATTTTTCCGCCATTCGTTTTTCCGATGGGGAATTTAAGAAACACTTAAAATAAGGGCTGTGTTTCGTGTAGGCTTACCCTGGCGTGACATTCTGATAACCATGTCAATCTCTCTTAACATTTCATTTTTGGGGAGTAAATACAGGTGAATATATTGATAAAAGTCACCTTGTCCTAGAGAGATTTACAGTTATCAAAATGTCATGCCAGGGTAAGCCGACAGTACACCAAAAAAAACATTTGATGTGTTTCTATAATCCCCGATCAGAAAAATAAAAGGTGGAGAAAAAAACGATTCAAACCATTTCTCTTATCTGTATATTTACTGTTACACTTGCGCTAGAGAAGTAAGGCTGGAGTTATGCATGTATGCATACAGCATTTGATAATGATAGTGTGTGTGAACTACCATTTGCCTGTTTTACTCAAACCTGACTGAACAACTCACTGAATACTAAGTTGCTTAAACAGCGTAACGTACGATCACATCGACCTTAACTAAAAAAGCATTTTTCACCTTTTAACATGACCTCGGGATCATGTTCATTAGGCACCAAACAGAAGAACATGTACTGAAACAGGGATAGAAATGTCCAATGAGAATCTCACATTTTAGTTTTCCACTTCAGAACCATTTCCAAATGTTTTCCATTGCGTGCCCTAATGATCATGAACTCAGGCTGCTGGATTTGGTGCGAGACCTGTCCCTGTCCTAACTACGTTGTGTGTCATTGTCAGGACTCATCCGCCATAGATGACTCACTGGAGGACACTGCCTCAGAGAACCCACTGTGCGAGGACACGTGCAATGACAGGTAAGTGCCCATGCCATGTCAGACTGTGCCTTCGGTTAGTTCATCATTCTCCATTGTTCCTACTCTCGATTGACAATAGGAAGGATTTGACAATTTAACAAGTGAACCTATAATGATTTTGATATCTTAAATCACCCTCCACCCCCTCCCCCTTTTCGCTATAATCTTTTTTTCTCTCTCTCTCAGCCGAAGGCAAAAGTCCTCAGAAGAAGGGCCGAGTACCGAGGAGACGGATGAACTTTCCCTCATCGATCACATGGAGATCATGTCCCGGATAACACTAAAGCAGGAGGTAAACGTGCTTCTTAGTTTCTACTTTTGCGGGTCAGTCCGTTTTACCTCGAGGCTCTTTGAGCTCAATCCGTTTATAATCACAGGGAAGGCCTCTTTCTATGAGATACTTCATAGGAATCTACAAGAAGGATACTCATAATACTAAATAAGCCTCCACCCCAAAGCTGCTTACAGAGAGCCTGTCCTCTGCTACCCTATGCCTCTGTAACTCAATGTTACAATCTCACAGTAGATAAGTATGTGATTATCGGTGAAAAGCTAGAGTTGGCATGGCAAGGTCAGACCGGCTTTAGTAGCGCATATCTCCTTATAGATAACCCTCTCACGGCTAACAAGTCTGGCTTTTCAAAACATGTTTTTTCCATATTGTCGGTACAGTTTAATCAGGATAGTCACTCGTAGCGCTACACTGGGACTCATCACAAAGTCAACGCTTAGGCTAATCCTTTCTCCCCGTACAACTTTTTCATCTGTCCGTGTGATACCAGAGCGACGACGGTCCAGATGTCCGAGCCGGATCGGGGGATATTTTATTAGTCCACGCCACAGAAACGGACCGCAAAGGTGTGTATGTATGACCTCCGTAGCGCACACACACACACACACACACACACACACACACACACACACAGACACAGACACACACACACATCCCCCAGAGGAGACTATTACATGTGGTCTGTGTTCACTCAGTAGGGCGGGTCTCTCCCCACACTCCTACTTCAATACCTCATAATTACTGGAATCAACAGCACTATATGTCGTGCTTCTGTATGCCAATGTTTTGCATATAAAACCAAGTAGGTTTTTTTTAATGTTTATTTTGTGATGACCTATCCGAGGTTGAATGTGTTACTGTCAGTAATACGTCTTTTTCCCTAATAGACCCAGACTTTCCTTCCCTCAGATGGGAGCTCTTGACAAAGGAGAGGATATTTAGTGATCTCCTGTGGGGTCTTCTTTTCCAGATCTTGTCTTGTACTGTGAGGCTTTCCTGACGACGTACAGAACATTTATAACCCCCGAGGACCTCATCAAAAAGCTGCACTACAGATATCCTTTCCATGCTTCACATCTCACATGTAGTCATAAGGGTCACCCACCAAAAAAGGCGTCAGAGAAAAGTATTCTGTGGCCCAGGAAACGAAACTGCCGAGTTTCAACACCATTAAGTAGATAATTTTCTGAATATGAACACTGTGTGTTAAAACTTGTAAAAGTTGCACGTTAATGACATTATAAATAAAAGGTACAGTTTTGAAATCATAGCGCATTTTGGGTCATTTCCCCTCGTTGAGGTTGCCATGTTACAGCTTGGTTACAATTGTTACACATGTTCCGATGTCCATGCTTGCACAAAGCAACTTGTGTACTGGACTGGAGAAATTCCAAAATAATACGAGATAAGAAGCTGTTCAAAGGTGTTAAATAGAGTTTTCTCAGATGCCAGAACAGCACTTTATGTAGCTGTCAGGACCTTGAATGTTTTGAGAGCTGTGTTACCTAGCAAACGTTGTGCGGTCTTTAGTTTAGCTAGCAGTCAATAGCAATGATGGCCCTTGTTATGCTAAATACAGCTGCTAAAACATCTTATACTGTACATGCTTAAAACATATTTTCTAATTTAGAGGGTTCGCCGGGATCAGTGATGGACCTGTAACGTGTTGCTTGACCTTATGCAAGGATGAACACACAAATAAATGTGCAACTTTGACATGTTTTGAACCACAGCGTTCATATTCATGAAATGATCTACGTAGAGAAGAAACAGATTTTTGGTGGCTTGCCCTTGACTAATGTGGACAGAGAGAGCTTCCTTCAACAAAGCCTGCTTGGTTGAGACAATAGGGAATGGGAAGCAAAATCCTTACGATAGACGTAAACACTGAATACTGTAAGGTTGGAGACTGTTTGTTTCGCTTAACCCCTCCACACATACACCAGATTTAGTCACAGCCCAGACACCTTCAAGAAGAGAGTCAGCAAAAACACCTTCTTCGTTCTGGTCCGTGTGGTGGACGAGCTGTGGTGAGTTCCCTGGGCTGTCATTTGACTAGAAAACTGTCTATCAAAAACCTACACTCTGCAAAGACCATTTTTCATGTCCTGATTCTTATTCGCATTTCCTTTTGCGAAAAGGGGGGGGCTTAACTGGTCATGATTCATTTTCAATTAAACGCCTCATGTCTATTCAAGTCTTTTTTTTCTCCTTCACCCACCGCTCTCATACCCCTCTCTCATCCCTCCATTCCCTCGGTTTTGGAACTGTGTGCGCGTGTGTGCGTGTGTGTGTGTGTGTGTGTGTGTGTGTCAGTCTGGTGGAGATGACGGAGGACATCCTGAAGCAGCTGATGGACCTGGTGTTCAGGCTGGTGTGTAACGGTGAGCTGAGCCTGGCCCGTGTGCTCCGCAAGAACATCCTGGACAAGGTGGAGCAGAGGAAGCTGCTGCGCTACACCAACTCCCTTAAACCACTGGCCGCGCGAGGTGTCGCTGCCAGGTAGGCCCACCCACCCACCCACAATTAGCGAAGGAGAATACTGTGACTGCTAAAACCTTGCATTTTGTATTGTTTCCGAGAAAGTTACCATTTAGAAATGTTCAGTGCCGCAACAGTAACAGAATTCTTTGTTGCTTTCTGAACATCAATGTATCACAGTGTCTTGTTCAAACTCTGGCCATATTTACTTTTTTCGTTGTCGTCTTTAGACCGGGGACCCTGCATGATTTCCGCAGTCACGAGATTGCTGACCAGCTAACTCTCCTGGACGCGGAGCTCTTCTACAAAATTGAGGTAACTCATCCAAGCATGTCTTTCTCCTCCTGCATAAGCTGTCCCTCTCTAAAAAAGTCCTTATTTGTGTCACTCTGTCTCCCTCTACACAGATCCCTGAGGTGTTGCTTTGGGCTAAGGAGCAGAACGAGGAAAAGAGTCCTAACCTCACACAATTCACAGAGCACTTTAACAACATGTCCTACTGGTAAGCCTGAGCCCCAAATCTTAACTTAGTCACCACAGTGTTTCTCTTCGTCCCTGCAGTACTTCACTGCCCTCGCCGAGAGGAAAGCAGCCAGGTCTGGAGAACGTGATGACAAACTGATGCATCTCTCCTCCTTTGTGTCTCCCTCAGGGTACGCTCCATAATCATTCTGCAGGAGAAAGCCCAGGACCGAGAAAAGCTCCTCCTTAAATTCATCAAAATAATGAAGGTATACCTGTTTGAAATGTGTATACTTAAGAATGGGCAAACAGTGGTATTGGGGAGGGTTTGTTGAAAAAAGCAACAAATTCTCAAGTGCGTTTTAAGGTGGTTTCCCTTCACTGTCTTGCAGCACTTACGGAAGCTAAATAATTTCAACTCGTATTTGGCAATATTATCTGCCTTGGATTCGGCTCCCATCCGAAGACTGGAATGGCAGAAAACAACCTCCGAGGCGAGTTGGACTGTGTTGTCTAATAGATGTCCAAAGATTGCTCTGAAACCTTTGGTTAATTGTTAATCTTGCCTTCGCAGCACTTTACACTTAGATGAAATCTCTACATGTGTTGTGTTTGCGGTTAACATGGCTGTCACTGTTCTGTTTACAGGGCCTAGAGGAATACTGCACGTTGATAGACAGCTCCTCGTCGTTCCGGGCCTACCGAGCGGCACTGGCCGACGTGGAGCCCCCATGTATACCATATCTGTAAGTCAAACTACTGGGTTGCAAGGTGTATGCACTTTGTTGTGAAACAAATGTATTTGCACGTCTCCGATATGTATTGCTTACTGTATATTTCTCGTCTTTATTGTACTGACTGTTTCTTGTTTTGGTTATTTCCCACACGACACATAGGGGACTTATCCTCCAGGACTTAACCTTTGTCCATCTGGGCAACCCTGACCTCATCAACGGGAAGGTCAACTTCTCAAAGCGCTGGCAGCAGTTCAATATCCTGGACAGCATGAGGCGCTTCCAGCAAGTGTACGTATATAGTGGCCAACAGATCTGGGAGAACTCTATTTTTGAACTATTCCTTGTGGAAAATAATTATTTTTTCCAGGGGAACAAATATTTACTTTGGAGGTGACTATAACTATTTGAATACAGATCCCAAAAAAGTACTAAATTTTCAAACTATTTGAATACAGATCTCAGGAAGTAACTACTTTTCTGAAACTGTTGGTTTGGCTGCTTTCAACTAATGACAGGGCTGTATCTGGAACGGCATGTTAACCTGTTAGTGATCCCTTCCCGCACCAATCCCATTAGCGGGATCGATTTGACAACATCCAGTGAAATTGCAGAGCGCCAAATTCAAACTACAGAAATATCAATATTCAAGATTCATGAAAATATAAGTGCAATACATGAAAATAAAGCTTAACTTCTTGTTAATCCAGCCGCAGTGTCAGATTTCAAAAAGGCTTTACGGCGAAAGCAGACCATGCGATTATCTGAGGACAGCACCCCTGCATACAAACACATGAGAATAATTTTCAACCAGGCAGGTGGCTACACAAAAGTCAGAAATAACAATATAATAAATGCCTTACCTATGAAGATCTTCTTCTGTTGGCACACCAAAATGTCCCAGAAACATCACAAATGGTCCTTTTGTTCGATAATGTCCTTCTTTATATCCCCAAATTGTAGAATCCATCTGGAGTGACACTTACAAAGAACAGCCATACTTCTTAATTTCTCAAAAGAAACATCAACCAATTTCTAAAGACTGTTGACATCTAGTGGAAGCCATAGGAACTGCAACCAGGTTCCTATTAAATAGTGTTTTCAATAGAAACGAATGGGAAATATGAAGAGAAAAAAAATTCCCCCTTGGATGGTTTGTCCTCTGGGTTTTGCCTGCCAAATCAGTTATTTAACCTTTGTTTTATCGGTTTTGGAAACGTTAGAGTGTGTTCTATCCAAATCTACCAATTATATGCATATCCTAGCTTCTGGGCCTGAGGTACAGGCAGTTTACTTTGGGCACGCTTTTCATCAGGATGTGAAAATACTGCCCCCTATCCCTAAGAAGAAAGAAATATAATTAATAGAGGGCACAATCTCCTAAACTATTCCAGTTTATCTGACAGTCATATTTCATCTACACAATACATTTTCTGAATGTCCATTTTCCTGAATGTCCATTGCCCAATGTGTACATAATCATGTCAAACCAATTGACCAATTATATTTTATACAGATAAGTATAAATAAGTTGTGACGCTCAACTACTGCATGACTCTTTGAACACGCCACTAAAAAGGTTGAAAGCAGCAATTCATTTTATAATTAAAAGCCATTTGCAAACAGCAAGTTGGATGCTTTGTCCATCTGAGGGTAAGTGTTCTTGTTTCAAACACACACACACTACACCATCTTTAAAGGGATTTCCCATCTACCTTGACTGTCGTTGATTCAATAAGGAAGTTTTGGGATATTTTGTTTCCTTTCGACATTTAATAACCATATTTTGTTACAGTTCGCATTCTCAGTAACACTTAACATTTTAATTGCATAGCAATGAGCTGAGTTTTTGTTTCTTCTGTACACAGGAAATGTAACTGTTCCTTATTCCACTTATTCCACTCCATTATTATGCAATTATAAAGCAATTTCCAAAGTACTATGTAATAACAATGTTGCTATTGTTATAATCACAGAGTTACTACACATGCATTATAACTTGATAACAAGTGCTACTTATGTATCACTCTTTATGAAAATATATTTGTTAGTAATGTTGAAGCTGCAAAGGTGATCTACTCTTATTGTTGAGATCATTTTAATTATAGGCTATAGGCTATATTAAGATTCATATCTAAGAGCCCTCAAACAATATGCTTATGATTATATATTTAGACTAATTCAACTAACTTTTTTTTTGTTGTTCATCAAATATTTGGCAGCCATCAAATAAATATATATATATATATATTTATATATATTCAAATACCTTCAAATATTATTTAGTTTTCTGAGACCTGTATTTATTTGAAAATCCAAGAAAATAGTTGCCTTTTAGTTGAAACTCTATATAAACTATATTTGACTACCTTAAGTATTTGAAAAGTTGATATTTTCAAAAAAACTACAAAATCTAACTATTTTCTGCCCAGGTCTGGTGGCCAATCTGTCCGTTGCTGTCATACAGCTTTATGAAAAATGAAAAATGTTTTGGAATTTTATATTTTCCTTTGACTTTTCCCACGTTTGCAATGTTTAGATGGTGTTTTCCCTCTCTCCCAGGCATTATGATCTGAAACACAACGACGACATCGTCTCCTTTTTCAATGACTTCAGCGACCACCTGGCAGAGGAGGCTCTGTGGGAGCTGTCTCTAAAGATCAAACCTCGGAACATTACGCGGCGCAAAACAGAGCGCGAAGAGAAGACATAGGAACTTGTCCCGCTGTGTTGGACCTTTGGTCATTTTACAAAATCATGGAATTACAGGAGACTACAAACAAGTAGAACTGTGAAGGCAGCTAAAAGACTGTGGATGATTTTATTTTTTTTACTGGACCTCTCAGACTTGGGATTCTCTGTCTGTGTGTGAGTAAAGCCAGTGAGAGAGACACTGTGCAGTGTTGGAAGGCTCGCAAAAAGATTCCTCATGTTCACCGTTGTCACCAACCTCATCCACCCGATGCCACATTATGGATATGGTCCAAGCATTACAGGATACGCTAGAGGTTGTCCTCTCACAACCCAAGACATTGCCCTGACTAAAACCTTATCATACTGATGTGGGCCATGGGAAACACTGCCCAATGTCACTCAGTTTAGACTTTTTTTATACGGGACTCCAGACCCCTTTTTTTGCTGCCACAAACTGTGACGCTGTATCGCCTGACATGGCAGAGAACTGCTATGGGTGGTGCAGAACTTTGAGCAAAGACACTCAAATCACCTGGGTCTGCTTCTAGACTGGTGGAAAAATATATATTACTGGTGCACATAAGACATCATTTTGTCATTAAAAAACATGTGTTTTTTTTCAAGGATGTGTTGTATGTATGAAACTGTCTGACTGATGCAATGCAGTTTTTGTTTTGTTCTTTAAAAGGATGTGAAAATTATACTTCAGAAATGCGGAGAAGTGATACATGAAGTTCATATACAGTGGGGTCCGGAATTATTGGATCCCTTGATAAAGATGAGCAAAGAAGACTGTATAAAATAAACAACACAAATGCTGAACTATATTGTAAATAAATGTATTGTGTATAAATTGTCCTGGTACTTGGTAATGCCATTGACCTTTAACAAGGGCTCCAGGACCAGTGGAAGCATAATAGCCCCATAACATCAAAGATCTACCACCATATTTTACAGTAGTGCCTATGCATTTTTCTTTTGAAAGCCAAACTCACCATTGATGTGCATGGCCAATGAGCTCTATTATCATGTCATCTGACCATAGCAGCGCCAGGAGTTTGCTAAACGGCATTGGCACTTGGATTGGAGCCAGTGCTAAGGTCATAGGACACGAAAATAGAGCTCCTTGGGTTTGGCTTTCAAAAGAGCAATGCATATGCAGAAAAAAAACAAATTCCTACTGTAAGATATGGTGGTGTATTTTTAAATGACACGGGGCTATTTTGCTTCCACTAGTCCCGACGCCCTTGTTAAGGTCAACGGCATCATTAACTTTACCAAGTACCAGGACGTTTTATCCAAAAAACCTGGTTGCCTCTGCCAGAAGGCTGAAACATTTCCACGGGTGAATCTTCCAGCAAAACAATAACCCCAAAGCATATGTTAAAAAATCATCCAAAAATAAATGGTTAAAATTGACCACAAAATCAACATTTTGAACCTCATTGAAAACCTGTGGTTTGAATTGAAGAGGACAGTCTATAAGCACAGATGAAGGATATCAAGCATCTGGAAACATTCTGTATGGAGGAATAATCTAAGATCCCTCCGAATGTGTTCTCCAATCTCATAAAACATTTTAGAAAAAGGCTTTGTCGTTATCCTGGCTAGGGGAGGATTGCTGGAGAATTGAAAACGGGATCCAATACATTTTATCCTTTTTTAATTTATTTAATTTATTTTAAACAATCTTTCTCTGAAAAATTGTATTAGTATAAAATATTTATTTTTGCATTTTTACAGTCTTTTTTGCATATCTTTATCAAGGGATCCAATAATTCCAGACCCCACTGTACTTGCACTTAAAAATCAAATGAACAAAAAAAAGTGATGTGATGTATGTGTCATAGCAGTGAACATTATAAACATTACAGCAATCAGAAGTGGACCTGGTCACCATCCCTCTACTGTTTAATCTGGATGGTGAATGAAGGCCTTTTATACTGAACAAAAATATAAACGCAACATGTAAAGTGTTGGTTTCATGAGCTGAAATAAAAGATCCCAGAAAAGTTCCATACGCACAAAAAGCTTATTTCTCTCAAATTTTGTGCACACATTTGTTTACATCCCTTTTAGTGAGCATTTCTCCTTTGCCAAGATGATCCATCTACCTGATATGTGTGGTAAATCAAGAGCTGATTAAACAGCATGATCATTACACAGGTGTACCTTGTGTTAGGGACAATAAAAGGCCACTCTAAAATGTACAGTTTTGTCACCACAGATGGTTCAAGATTGAGGAAGTGTGCAATTGGCATACTGACTGCAGGAATGTCCACCAGAGCTGTTGCCAGAGAATTTAATATTCATTTCTCTACCACAAGCCACAATGTTGTTTTAGAGAATTTGGCAGTACTTCCAACCGGACTCACAACCGCAGACCATGTACAGCCACGTCAGCCCAGGACATCCACATCCAGTTTCTTCACCTGCGGGATCATCTGAGACCAACCAGTAGACAGCTGATGAAACTAGGTTTGCACAACCATAAACCGTCCCAGGGAAGCTCACCTGTGTGCTCGTCATCCTCACCAGGGTCTTGTCCTGACTGCAGTTTGGCGTCATAACCAATTTCAGTAGACAAATGCTCACCTTCAATGGCCACTAGCATGTTGGAGAAGTGTGCTCTTCATGGATGCATCCCCGTTTCAACTGTACCGGGCAGATGGCGTTGTGTGGGCGTGCGGTTGTGAACAGAGTGCCCCATGGTGGCGGTAAGGTTATGGTATGGGCAGGTATAAGCTACGGACAAGGAACACAATTGCATTTTATCAATGGCAATTTCAATGCATAGAGATACCGTGACAAGAACCTGAGACCCATTGTCGTGCCTTTCATCATCTGCCATCACCTCATGTTTCAACATAATGCACGGCCACGTGTCGCAAGGATCTGTACACAATTCCTGGAAGCTGAAAATGTCCCAGTTCTTCCTTGGCCTGCATACTCACCAGATATGTCACCCATTGAGCACGTTTGAGATGCTCTGGATCAGTTTATGACAATGTTTTCCAGTTCCCGCCAATATCCAGTAACTTCGTACAGCCATTGAGTGGGACAACATTCCACAGGCCACAAGCAACAGCCTGATCAACTCTATGCAAAGGAAATGTGCCTCGCTGCACACCAAGTATTAACTGGTTTTCTGATCAACGCCCCTACCTATTTTGTTAAGGTATCTGAGACCAACAGAATACATAACTGTATTCCCAGTCGTGAAATCGATAGATTAAGGCCGATTGTCTGCTTTCCTTATTTACATCTTTTTGAAATTGTTTCATGTTGCGTTTGATATTTTTCTTCAGTGTATATCGCAAATACAAGATGGCACATTAGCACCATTATCCCTTGACGTAATCAACCCTACCAGAGCACACAAATCCCTGTGCAAATAAATAAAACCTGCAGTAAATCTTCATGCTCTGTTGGTATTATTTCTTCTCCCCGCCACAGTCATACCATGCAGTCTGCACTTGCATGTTATCAAGTAAGCATAGAATGAATGGAGGGTCAATGGAGGTTTTCCTTATGAAAAAAAACATACAGTCCCAGTCAAAAGTTCGGACACACTTACTCATTCAAGAGTTTCTTTACTTTACTATTTTCTCATTGTAGAATAATAGTGAAGATGTCAAAACTATGAAATAACACATATGGAATCATGTAACCAAAACAGTGTTAAACAAATCAAAATATATATATTTGAGATTATTCAAAGTAGCCACCCTTTGCCTTAATGACAGCTTTGCACACTCTTGGCATTCTCTCAACCAGCATCATCGGGAATGCTTTTCCAACAGTCTTGGCTGCTTTTCCTTCACTCTACGGTCCAACTCATCCCAAACCATCTCAATTGGGTTGAGGACAGGGGATTGTGGAGGCCAGGTCTTCTGATGCAGCAATCCATAACTCTCCTTCTTGGTCAAATAGCCCTTACACAGCCTGGAGGTATGTTGGGTCATTGTCCTGTTGACAACTAATGATAGTCCCACTAAGCCCAAACCAGATGGGATGATGTATCGCTGCAGAATGCTGTGGTAGCCATGCTGGTTAAATATGCCTTGAATTCTAAATCAATCACAGACGTTGTCACCAGCAAAGCACCATCACACCTCCAATCTTCACAGTGGGAACCATGCATGCGGAGATCATCCATTCACCTACTCTGCATCTCACAAAGACAGCGGTTGGAACCAAACATCTCAAATTTGGAATTATCAGACCAAAGGACAGATTTCCACCGATCTGTCCATTGCTTGTGTTTCTTGGCCTAAGCAAGTCTCTTCTTATTATTGGTGTCCTTTTAGTAGTGGTTTCTTTGCAGAAATTCAACCATGAAGGCCTGATTCACGCAGTCTCCTCTGAAAAGTTGGTGTTGAGATGTCTTACTTGAACTCTGTGAAGCATTTATTTGGGCTGCAGTCTGAGGTGCAATTAACTAATGAACTTATCCTCTGCTTATGAGAGAGCCAGTTTCGTCATAGCATTTGATGGTTTTTGCGACTGCACTTGAAGAAAATTTAAAAGTTCTTGAAATTGTCCCGATTGACTGATCTTCATGTCTTCTTAACCAGCATGGCTACCACAGCATTCTGCAGGGATACGTCATCCCATCTGGGTTGCACTTAGTGGGACTATCATTTGTTTTTCAACGGGATATTGACCCAACACACCTCCAGGCTGTGTCAGGGATATTTGTCCAAGGAGAATACTGATGGACTGTCGTTTCTCTTTGCTTTTTTGAGCTGTTCTTGCCATAATATGGACTTGGTCTTTTACCAAATAGGGCTATCTTCTCTATACCACCCTTACCTTGTCACAACACAACTGATTGGCTCAAACACATTAAGAAGGAAATAAATTCCACAAATGAACTTTTAACAAGGCACACCTGTTAATTGAAATGCATTCCAGGTGACTAAGCTGAAGCTGCTTGAGAGAATGCCAAGGGTGTGCAAAGCAGTCATCAAGGTAAAGGGTAGCTACTTTGAAGAATCTCAAATATAAAATATATTTTTATTTGTTTAACACTTTTTTTGGTTACTATATAATTCCATATGTGTTATTTCATAGTTTTGATGTCTTAACTATTCTACAATGTAGAAAATATTAAAAATAAAGAAAAACCCTGGAATGAGTAGGTGTCCAAACTTTTGAATGGTACGGTATTTCTAATCAGGCCTTAAATATGACAGTCAGAAGCTCAGTCGGAACATCGGGGGAAATAATCTGTTCTGCTGCATTGGACCATTTTTCTACTCACTTCATTGAAGTGAGCTTTTTGAGTCTTGAATTGATTGCACCCTCTGGAGCTGCCAGTAGCGTTAGAGATTCGGGGTGTCCAATATTGTTGCTATTTTCACAACTGGAATTATGGGTGCAGTAGCTGGCGGTGGCGCGATAGGGCTGGGTTTCGATGAATAAATAAGTTGTGGCTTTGTCAAGGCTTGACCAATCAGACCGTGCTCCATGGCTAAATATGTGGTTGCTTCAAGTTGTGTATTTATGGTATTTTATGTATTATGTTGTCATCAACTTCACTTTGAATGTTATTCAGTTTATAGCCTAGTTTGTTATAGTCTGCCCCATATTTGCTAAATATGTTAAATGTTTGCAGTTCACATTTGTTCTAATTACATTGCTTCAATATAGAAATGCATTGTTAAACATAGGCTATAACATTCACACTGATATAGCGGCTCGGCCTGCTGTAAATTGCGGTCTGAACATGGACATGCCAAACTGTCAATATTTAAGATTAAATCCACTAGGGTTTGATAAGGCCTAAAAAAATGCATTATATAATTCTAATAAAAACAGAACAACTTGTTTTAAATAGGATCGGGTCAGAAGCATGATGTAATTCATTTATCCCGTTCCATTGCACTGTGTGCTTACGCAGGCCTGGAGCGTATCTTTGGTAGTCGGATGTGAGGCGAAGACTTTTGGAAGATGCCTGGTGTCAAGAAGGGCAGCAAAGAAGCCTCTTCTCTCCAGGAAAATCATCAAGGACAGACTGATATTCTGCAAAAGGTACAGGGATTGGACGGCTGAGGGCTTGATGTCCAGCAGTCAGTGGTAAGGCAAACTGCAGTAGCTTTTTGGACTCTTTCCCACACGTAAGCCTATGTGCTCTCATACAGTTGTGGAATAAGTGATTTTAAAAGGGTTTTCCTACTTGAAATTTTATACATATAGACTATTGCTGTAATTTCTAAAACCTCTGTCCTCCACGGCTGGAAATTGGTGGCAATCCTTTTAGCCAATGCAATATCAATGTGGCCTTGTTTTTCTACGGACATAGACTTTGCCATAAACTGGTACATAGAAGAGAGACTGCGTTGCTGTTTTCACGGCTATCCTTCCTCTCTCTCCTCGGCTGCAAAGTGTGTGACTGTGAGGGAGTTGGCTCAGCCCTCCCTCACGCATCTTTGGTTCATTGGTTGACACTACGTGTCTGATTGACAGGAACAACAGGTGAGGCTGTTAGTCTGAGCAGACAGTCAGAACGAATGTGTGTACATTTGAGCATTTAGACCTATATAAGATTAGGCTCTTCTGATATGCGAGCCGGCTCCCAACGTTCAATTTAGAGCCGACTCTTTCGCGAACGACCCATCACTACCGGCCACTGAGTTGCATAAGTGTCATAAGCGCAACGTGATTGCAAAATAAATAGGTTGGAATGTAAATTCTCATCAAATGAATATGAAGTCTGACTGAAAGCGTCTTGATTGTTTGGTTGCGGGACAACGGGCCAAAATATGTAACTACCCCGCACAATCTGGGACATGTTAAATAAAAAAACGGTTCCCCTATTACCAAGTTCATTACAACTGGGAACTCTGACAAAAAAAAACAGCTCAGACTGGGAAAATCGTTTTGAACGGTCATCCATCTCGGAATTCCAAACTGGAGTGTAATGAGACTATGGAGATGTTCCCAGTTGTTTTGAACGCGGCATTATTTTTTTTATTCGTTTTTTTTTTTATCAAATAAAAAATTGGCAGAGTAATTAATTGTCTTAAAATATAGTTACATGTATTTTTGTAAGGTAATAAAATGTGGTGTTTTGTTTGTAAATTTACATTTGTGAATGACATTTGGCCAAAATAATAATTTAATGAATTACATAAAATTGTTTCAATTTATTTATATCGTAAATAAAGATTTCAAGCAGTATATCTCTCCATAATAGTGTAAACTCGTCAGAAATGTGTTCAATTATAAACCTACTGATGTCTTGCCACATATTCCATAATTGAATACGTTGCCAAAAAAGATGCAACACTGTTTGAACGCGGTATTAATTATAGACACAGACAATGAGGTAACACGCAAGCATTGGTTGATGCCTGCAACGTCTGAACGCTGCCATCGTCTCCACTGCAGCAGGCCCTCAAGTCGATTACCGATTTATGGTCTCACTGATGGAAAGCCGTGCTGGCATCGAAATGTTGAGACATTCCGAAACAGTGCCAAATTAAAGGTAGTTGTATGGCCATTGTACCTAGCTAGTTAATAATATACATTCGCGTCCTCAAATGTTGCTAGAAGATTAAAGGCTAAGGTTAGCTTGCTAAGAGTGGGTGGAATGGGGTGCGTAAAGGTTAGCCAGTCGGTTAGCTAGCTATAATTAGTTAGCTAGTTAGGGGAAAACACATGGAATCAGTCTGAATTATGTGTTTACAACAGAGGTAGCCAATATATCCTAAATTGTTCGGTATGTAATTCAATGAGTAGCCTATTTGCCTATAGGTGATGTTCTTTGCTCCATATGTTAGCAAGCAGTAGCTGGCTACATTTTGTACAGACACTTGGCCATGCAAGCATCATGGATCCACTCAGTCTCCAGCCTCGTCTTTTATTCGATTGTTAACTAGCTAAGTAGATTGTTCCCACATTACAATTGTCTGATTTTGTCATTGGTTATGATTGAATCCTTGTAGTTAATGCTGACAACTGGGCACACAGGAGCCATGCTGACGTCTATCAAGTTGCCTATTGTGATCAGAGCCGAAATCAATTTGGTTTTGGTGGTGGTGACAGCCCTTGGACTTTTGTCCAGACTGTATGGAATTAACTTCCCTAAAGCTGTAGTGTAAGTAGCTACTGTATATCCAACCTCTATGTAATTCACTCCTGGTCCGGATCCTAAAGGGGGTGTGCAGGCTTTTGTTCCAACCCAGTGTGAAACACGGAACAAACCTGATTGATTCAACTATTCAGTGGCTCTATCTGTGTGTCTAGAACTGTACTGGAACAAAAGTCTACAAATCCTGGCGTTGAAGGGCCCACATTAAACAACAGTAGCCCATACTACACTGTCCCCTAAACTGTCACAGCTACTGGACTGCCCTTGGTAGATAAGGCCAATATAGTTTTTTTTAATAAGACATTGTTTATTTAATTATTTAGCAAGACAGTAGTTTACTCTGACACCCCCTTTGATGTTTTGCAGGTTTGATGAGGTGTACTATGGACAGTTTGTATCTCTCTACACAAAGCAGGTCTTCTTTATTGATGAGAGTGGTCCACCTCTTGGTCACATGATTCTAGCATTTGGAGGTAAGTACTGAACCCTTACAACATACACTACATGGCCAAAAGTTTTGTATGTGGACATCGCTCCAGAGAACATGTTTCCACTGCTCCAATGGTGGTGAGTTTTACACCACTCCAGCGGACGCTTGGCATTGCGCGTGGTGATCTTAGGCTTGGCTTGACTGCTCGGCCATGGAAACCCATTTCATAAAGCTCCCGACGAACAGTTAATGTGCTGATGTTGCTTCCAGAGGCAGTTTGGAACTCGGTAGTGAGTGTTACAAACGAGGACAGATGGTTTTTACACGCTACGTGCTTCAGCACTCGGCGGTCCCGTTCTGTGAGTTGTTGTGGCCTACCACTTTGTGGCTGAGCCGTTGTTGCTCTTAGGAGTTTCCACTTCACAATAACAGTGCTTACAGTTGACCGGGGCAGCTGTAGCAGGGCAGAAATTTGAACAACTGACTTGTTGGAAAGGTGGCATCGAAGACGGTACCACATTGAAAGTCACTGAGATCTTCAGTAAGGCAATTCTACTACCAATGCTTGTCTATGGAGGTTGCATGGCTGTGTGCTTAATTTTATACACCTGTCGGCAATGGATGTGGCTGAAAAAGACAAATCCACTAATCTGAAGGTCCACATACTTTTTTATATATAGTGTATTCTATTTAGCATTTACATGGAAATTAATTTTGTGATGAACCTTTAATCCCTTCACTTAAAACAGTCCTGTACCCATTAGTCCTGTACCCATTCAAACATTCAACCTCCATCTGCGTATCCCCTCTAGCACCAGGGTCAGCGCACTCTTAAATGTTTGTTTTTTCCATCATTATAAGCCTGCCACTCACACAGTGAGTTTTTGTCACAACCCGGCATGTGGGAAGTGGCAAAGATCTCTTATAGGACCAGGACATAATAATAATAATAATGTTTTATATATATTATTATGTATAAAACCTTATTTGTTCATCAAATTGTGAATAACTCACCACAGGTTAATGAGAAAGGTGTGCTTTAAAGGGTCTGTCTTAAATAATTTTCCACACACAGCCTGTGCCTGTGTATAGTTGTCATGCTAGTGAGGGCTGAGAATCTACTCTCACATAAGTACGTGGTTGCAAAGGTAATCAGTGTCTAAGCAGCGCAATTTGCCAAGGCAGGGTACTCGTGAGTACAGTCCTATCAAGAAATCTGGCAGTGGCTTCTGATTTAAATTCAATTTTCTCAGAACCGCTTGTTGCAGGGCATGAAAGGGATAACGAATCCAGTTGTTTGTCGTCCATGCAGTGTACCCAAGTGGCGTCGGGAGCAACTGCTTGCACGTGCATTACCGCTCCACTATGTCTCCCTGTCATGGCTTTTGCGCCATCAGTACAGATACCAACACATCTTGACCACCAAAGTCCATTTAATGGCACAAAGCTGTCCAGTACTTTAAAAATATCCTGTCCTGTTTTCCAGTGGTTTACAAAAGAGGATGTCTTCCTTAATTGACATCCCATAAATGTACCGGACATACACCGGGAGCTGTGCTAGTCCCGCCACAATTGTTGACTCCTCCAGCTGTAACTTATAGAATTCACTGGCTTGTATGCAAAGCAGTAAACATTTCAAAACATCTCTTTCCATGTCACTGGTGCGTTGTGAAACAGTGTTGTTAGATGAAGGCATTGTCTGTATAGTTTTTTTGGGCCTTTTCCCCCAGCATTGTCCCAGCCATATCCCCGCGGCAGCAGGAAGAATTAAGACCACTACAATAGTATGGGGCTTGCCTGTCCTAGCCACTCGGTAGCTCACCAAATAAGATGCTTCTAGCCCCTTCTTATTAATGGTATCTGTTGTTATATACATGTGGATGTAATGGACGCGGGCCTTTTTTTTAACCATTTATCCATTTTCGAGCAAACGGAATGAGCAGCAGCTACATACGGACTGTTAATGTGATTGGATGTTAATTATTTGACTAGGCTTAACTGTATTTGACATTGTGGTGTTATTTCGATGAACGCTAGATGGTTTAATGTTATTTTTGGCAGTGAAACAAGGCTACTCAGGCGAGAGAGAAAAACATCACCCAAATGTTTAGCCCTGTTGGAAAATCTAAATGGGCTGTTTGAAAATGTGAATTAATTTTTTTTTTTGGGGCTTAACCCAGTTTGGGAATAACAGACTTAGAATAATGCTCATTGTTGTTTCTCTAATTTATACAGCTTATCTTGGTGGATTTGATGGTAACTTTATCTGGAACAGGATTGGAGCAGGTAGGAAATCTAATTACAACATTGCCAATACATCCAGATGTTGGGAATTAGATCTAAAGATGCATGTGCTTTTCTTAAGTTGTTTAATCAAGTTGTTTCTTACGATTCATTGCAGAGTACTCCAGTAATGTGCCTGTATGGAGTTTAAGACTGATACCGGCCCTGGCCGGGTCACTGTGTGTACCCCTGTGTTACCTTCTGGTTGTGGAACTCGGGTACTCGCACCTCACAGCACTGGGGGCTGCATTGCTCTTCCTCATGGGTAATGTTGTCCTATACTTCCTCCTATACAGTCAAAGTTGTATTTGGATTTGTATATTAGATTTTTGACTCCATTGTTGCTCATTGTTTGCCATCTCCATTGAGTGTAGTAAGATGGACTGTGTTTTCTGTTTTTGTGAAACAGAGAATTCCTTGATTGTTCAGTCTCGCTTCATGCTGCTAGAATCTGTGCTTATCTTCTTCCTTCTGCTCGCTGTCGTATCCTACCTCAGATTTCACAATGCACAAAGCGGGTGAGTGTTGCAATTCCTCTGTACCTACTAGGAAGGGGTTGTCATTCCATGATTACCAACACATCTTAACACACACCAACACAAACCATGTTCAGTGGCGATTAGCAGAAATGTACCCCACTTTCCTTGATTTTGGTTGATGTGTAGTGTCTGCTCGGCGTGCTCTCAGCCTGTGTCCGCGCCAGCTGATGTTACTCTTCGTCCTTTTTAGCTCACCAGTCAGATTGGCGTGGCTGGTGCTGACTGGAGTCACATGTGCCTGTGCTGTGGGGTTAGTTCAATCAGCCACATTTTAAAACTAATTGGATGGAAATGAATGTATTAAACTGAAGTTTAAACAGTTTTTCACAATCATCCCATGGTCATGTTTGTGATTGTGGGTGTTTTACCTCTTTTAGGTCTCACTCATGAAGGTTTGGGTTTGTTGCATGCATGTCTAAACGGTCTGCTTCTCCCATTCATCAGAGTGAAGTACATGGGTCTGTTCACCTACTTTCTGCTGCTGGGCTTGGCGGCCGTGCACACGTGGCAGCTTATTGGGGACAGAGCACTGAGCAATGTGAGTTCATTAGGTTTGTTTTTTGTTTCTGAATATATCCATTAATTCAAATGGACAGCTTGACTTCCCAGTAGCATACTGCTGATGTTTGAAGTGTCTCCCAACTGTGCAGGGTGTGGTGCTGATGCAGGTAGTGACCCGCTTCCTGGCCCTCGTGGTCCTACCCCTACTGCTCTACCTGGGCTTCTTCTATGTGCATTTAAACCTGCTCTACCGCAGTGGCCCACATGACCAAATGATGAGCAGTGCCTTCCAGGCCAGCCTAGAGGTCAGCATCCCTCTCTCTCTCTGAGACCCAGTTGAGATGGCAAGCAACCCATCAAAACTGTCTAATGGATTTATTAAGTGTTTTTAAAAGACTTGACATTGGGTAGTGGCACTGCTCTGCTTCATGTCATTTGGGGTTATATCTAGTGTGTTTGGCTGTATTCAGGGAGGATTGGCCAGGATCACTCAGGGTCAGCCTCTGGAGGTGGCTTATGGCTCTCAGGTGACCCTCCGCAGTGTCTCCAGCAAACCCATACCCTGCTGGCTACACTCCCATAAGGCAAACTATCCCATCAGGTGAGGGGGTGTTTCTGGTTGTCTATTATTTAATCAGATCTGGACCATGCACGTGACACAACACTAGTATGTAGTGCATTTGTGTTCTTGCAGCATGACCAGTTTCTTATTTTTTTTGGTGCTCTGAAGGTATGAAAATGGGCGTGGTAGCTCTCACCAGCAGCAAGTGACCTGTTATCCGTTCAAAGATGTCAACAATTGGTGGATAATCAAAGATCCAGGCAGGTTTGTGCAGGCCAGCTTTAATTTGGATGCCTAGAACACCCCCACATTGTGATGCAGTGTTTATCCACTAAAACAACATGGCAACCGTTATCTGATTCTCTTCCAGACAAGACCTTGTTGTGAGCAGCCCTCCCCGCCCTGTTCGCCATGGTGATGTTGTCCAGCTTCTTCATGGCATGACCTCCCGCCTCCTCAACACGTACTGTATAGCCACGGTTCTGCACACCGCCTTTCAATTTAGTCATGTCAATTTATCTGTAACCAATATTATTAGTCATGTTACTGTGCTTAGCTACTGCCTAACCTCATCATTAGTATTACTTATGGTCTCTCAGGCACGACGTTGCAGCTCCCATGAGTCCTCACGCACAGGAGGTGTCTGGCTACATTGACTTCAATGTGTCAATGCCAGCCCAGAATCTCTGGAAAGTGGTGAGACATACACACTCCCACCCCCTCATACTGAATCAAATCAAATTTATTTATATAGCCCTTCGTACATCAGCTGATATCTCAAAGTGCTGTACAGAAACCCAGCCTAAAACCCCAAACAGTAAGCAATGCAGGTGTAGAAGCACGGTGGTTAGGAAAAACTCCCTAGAAAGGCCAAAACCTAGGAAGAAACCTAGAGGAACCAGGCTATGTGGGGTGGCCAGTCCTCTTCTGGCTGTGCCGGGTAGAGATTATAACAGAACATGGCCAAGATTTTCAAATGTTCATAAATGACCAGCATGGTCGAATAATAATAAGGCAGAACAGTTGAAACTGGAGCAGCAGCACGGCCAGGTGGACTGGGGACAGCAAGGAGTCATCATGTCAGGTAGTCCTGGGGCATGGTCCTAGGGCTCGGGTCCTCCGAGAGAGAGAAGGAGAGAATTAGAGAACGCACACTTAGATTCACACAGGACACCGAATTGGACAGGAGAAGTACTCCAGATATAACAAACTGACCCCAGCCCCCGACACAAACTACTGCAGCATAAATACTGGAGGCTGAGACAGGAGGGGTCAGGAGACACTGTGGCCCCATCCGAGGACACCCCCGGACAGGGCCAAACAGGAAGGATTATAACCCCACCCACTTTGCCAAAGCACAGCCCCCACACCACTAGAGGGATAACTTCAACCACCAACTTACCATCCTGAGAAAAAGCTGACTGCACCTTTTTTGTTTTACATGCATTTAATCACAATGACTTATACACTCATTTTATGCTCATTGTTTTGTATTGTGATTCTTTCCAATGTTCACAAAAGAGTTACACTTTATTAGGTACACATATCTTGTACCGGGTTGGACTATTTCTTTACCTCCAGAACAGCCTGAATTCTTCAGGGCATGGAAACGTTGCTCAATTTGTATCAAGGGACCTAATGTGTTCGAAAAACATTACACCACCAACACCAGACAGGATGGGGCCGTGGACTTGTGCTGCTTATGCCAAATCCTGACTGCCATCAGAATGATGCAACAGGAACCGGGATTCGTCGGACCAGGCAACGTTTTTCCACACTTCTCAATTGTCCAGAGTTGGTGATCCCGTGCCCACTGGAGCCGCCCATCCGTAACAAGGAACGACGAGTTATGCATTCTGAGGTGCTGTTCTGCACACCACTGTTGTACTGCGCCGTTATTTGCTTGTTTGTGGCCCACCTGTTAGCTTGCGATTCTTGCCATTCTCCTTGTTGCTGATGAGAAGTCAATGTTTTCACCCACAGGACTGCCGCTGACATTCTCGATAAACCCTAGACACTTGTGCGTGAAAAGCCCAGGAAGCCACACGTTTCTGAGACACTGGAACCAATGCGCGTGTGTCAAGTTTGGACACATCTACTCATGGACACCTCTGGGGTGGCAGGTAGCCTAGTAGTTAGTGTTGGACAAGTAACCGAAAGGTTGCGAGATTGAATCCCTGAGCTGACAAGGTGAAAATCTGTAGTTCTGCCCCTGAACAAGGCAGTTAACCCACTGTTCTTAGGCATACATTGAAAATAAGAATTTGTTCTTTAACTGACTTACCTAGTTATATACACAAGGTTTTTATTTTTTTACTGTTTTCTACATTGTAGAATAATAAGACATCACAACTATGAAATAGCACAGGGAATCATTTAGTAACCAAAGAAGTGTTAAACAAATCAATTTTAGATTGTTCAAAGTAGCCACCATTTGCTTTGATGACAGCTTTGCACACTCTTGGCATTCTCTCAACCAGCTTCACCTGGAATGCTTTTCCAACAGTCTTGAAGGAGTTCCCACATATGCTGAGTACTTGTTGGCTGCTTTTCCTTCACTCTGCGGTCCAACTCATCCCAAACCATCTCAATTCAAATCAAAGTTTGCACCGAATACAACAGGTGTATTCACCTTACAGTGAAATGCTTACTTACAGGCTCTAACCAATAGTGCAAAAAAGGTATTAGGTGAACAATGGGTAAGTAAAGAAATTAAACAACAGTAGTCAGGCTGAGGTAGTATGTGGATATGGTTAAAGTGACTGCATATATGATGAACATAGAGTAGCAGTAGCATAAAAGGGGTTGGCAGAACACAATGCAGATAGCCCGTTTAGCCAATGTGCGGGAGCACTGGTTGGTCGGCCCAATTGAGGTAGTATGTACATGAATGTATAGTTAAAGTGACTGCATATAAGCTAAACAGAGAGGGGGAATAAACTTTGTTGTGCCCTCTTCACAACTGTCTTGGTGTGTTTGGATCATTCTAGTTCGTTTTTTTATGTGGACACCAAGGAACTTGAAGCTCTCAGCCTGCTCCACTAAATCCCCGTCGATGAGAATAGGGGCGTGCTCTGTCCTCCTTTTCCTGTAGTCCAAAATCAACTCCTTAGTCTTGGCTACGTTGAGGGATAGGTTGTTATTCTGGCACCATACGGCCAGGTCTCTGACCCTTCTCCCTGTAGGACCCTTCTCCCTCTCGTCGTTGTCGGTGATCAGGCCTACCACTGTTGTGTCGTCTGCAAACTTAATGATGGTGTTGGAGTCGTGCCTGGCCATGCAGTCTTGGGTGAACAGGGAGTACATGAGGCGACTGAGCACCCACCCCTGGGGAGCATCAGCGTGGCAGATGTGTTGCTACCTACCCTGCCTGACAGGAAGTCCAGAATCCAGTTACAGAGGGAGGTGTTTAGTCCCAGGATCCTTAGCTTAGTGATGAGCTTTGAGGGTACTGTGGTGTTGACTGCTGAGCTGTTGTCAATGAATAGCATTCTCACATAAGTGTTCATTTTGTCCAGTATGCAAATTGAAGTGGGTCTAGGGTTTTTGGGATAATGGTGTTGATGTAAGCCATTACCAGCCTTTCAAAGCACTTCATGGCTATGGACTTGAGTGCTACGGGTCAGTAGTCATTTAGGCAAGTCGCCTTTGTGTTCTTGGGCACAGGGACTATGGTGGTCTGCTTGAAACATGTTGGTATTACAGACTCAATCAGGGACATGTTGAAAATGTCAGTGAAGACACCTGCCAGTTGGTCAGCACATGCCCGGAGCACACATTCTGGTAATCCGTCTGGCCCCGCAGCCTTGTGTATGTTGACCTGTTTAAAGGTCTTACGTTGGCCAAGGAGAGCTTGATCGCATAGTCGTCTGGAACAGCTGATGCTCTCATGCATGCCTCAGTGTTTCTTGCCTCGAAGCGAGCATAGAAGTGATTTTGCTAGTCTGGTAGGCTCATGTCACTGGGCAGCTCGCGGCTGTGGTTCCCTTTGTAGTCTGTAATAGTTTACAAGCCCTGCCACATAAAACGAGCGTCGGAGCCAGTGTAGTATGATTCAATCTTAGCCCTGTATTGACGCTTTGCCTGTTTGATGGTTCGTCACAGGGCATAGCAGGGTTTCTTGTAAGCTTCCGGGTTAGAGTCCCGCACCTTGAAAGCGGCAGCTCTACCCTTTTAGCTCAGTGCGAATGTTGCCTGTAATCCATGGCTTCTGGTTGGGGTATGTACGTACAGTCACTGTGGGGATAATGTCCTCGCCGCACTTATTGATAAAGCCAGTGACTGTGGTGTACTCCTCAATGCCATCGGAAGAATCCAGGAACATGTTCCAGTCTGTGCTAGCAAAACAGTCCTGTAGTTTAGCATCTGCTTCATCTGAACACTTGTTTTATAGACCGAGTCACTGGTGCTTCCTGCTTTTAATTTTTGCTTGTAAGTAGGAATCAGGAGGATATAGTTGTGGTCGGATTTACCAAATGGAGGGTGAGGGAGAGCTTTGTATGCGTCTGTGTGTGGAGTGCAGGTGATCTAGAATTTTTTTTTTCTCTCTGGTTGCACATTTAACATGTTGATGGAAATTTGGTAGAACTGATTTAAGTTTCCCTGCATTAAAGTCTCCGGCCACTAGGAGCGCCGCCTCTGGATGAGTGGTTTCCTGTTTGCTTATTTCCTTATACAGCTGACCGAGTGCTGTCTTAGTGCCAGCATCTATCTGTGGTGGTAAATAAACAGCCACGAATAGTATAGCTGAAAACTCTCAGCTATACTTAGTATAATTGGGTTGCAGTCAGGTGATTGTGGAGGCCAGGTCATCTGGTTAAGTGTGCCTTGAATTCTAAATAAATCAACGACACTGATCAGCAAAGCCCCATCACACCACCTCCATGCATCACAGTGGGAACCACACGTGCCAAGGTCATCTGTTCACCTACTCTGCGTCTCACAAAGACACTGCGATTGGAACCAAAAATCTCAAATTTGGACCAAAGGACAGATTTTCACTGGTCTAATGTCCATTGCTCGTGTTTCTTGGCCCATGAAAGTCTCTTCTTATTGGTGTCCTTTTAGTAGGGATTTCTTTGCTGCAATTTGACCATGAAGGCATGAGTCACGCAGTCTCCTCTGAACAGTTGCTGTTGAGATGTGTCTGTTAGGTGAAATGCGTCTGTTACGTGCTGCAATTTCTGAGGCTCTAATGAACTTATCCTCTTCCTGTGGCGGTCCTCATGAGCGCCAGTTTCATCATGTGCACTTCATAAAATAGATGGAAATTATGTGGCTATAATGAAGCAACATCTCAAGATATCAGTCAGGAAGTTTATGCTTGGTCGCAAATGGGTAATGACCCAAAGCATACTTTCAAAGTTGTGGCAATCTGGTTTAAGGACAACAAAGTCAAGGTATTGGAGTGGCCATCACAAAGCCCTGACCTCAATCCCATAGAAATGTTGTGGACAGAACTGAAAAAGTGTGAGCAAGGATGCCGACAAACCTGACTCAGTTACACCAGCTCTGTCAGGAGGAATGGGCCAAAATTCACCCAACTTATTGTGGAAAACTTGTGGAAGGCTACCCAAAACGTTTGACCCAAGTTAAAGGCAATGCTACCAACTATTAGTTGAGTGTGTGTAAACTTCTAACTCACTGGGAATGTGATGAAAGAAGTAAAAGCTGAAATAAATAATTCTCTCAACTATTATTCTGACATTTTCACATTCTTCAAATAAAGTGGTGCTCTTAACTGACCTAATACAGGGATTTTTTACTAGGATTAAATGTCAGGAATTGTGAAACTGAGTTTAAATGTATTTAGCTAAGGTGAATGTAAACTTCCGACTTCAACTGTATGTATATTCACTACATGAGCAAAAGTATGTGAACACCTGCTCATCGAACATCATTCCAAAATCATGGGCATTAATATGGAGTTGGTCCCACTTTGCTGCTATAACAGCCTTCACTATTTTTGGAAGGCATTCCACTAGATGTTGGAACATTACTGCAGGGAGTTGCTTCCATTCCGTCACGAGTATTCGTGAGGTCGGGCGCTGATGTGGGGCGATTCGGCCTGGCTCGCAGTCAGCATTCCAATTCATCCCAAAGGTGTTCGATGGGGTTGAGGTCAGGGCTCTGTGCAGGCCAGTTAAGTTCTTCCACAATGATCTCGACAAGCCAGTTCTGTATGGACCTCGCTTTGTACACAGGGGCATTGTCATTCTGAAACAGTAAAGGGCCTTCCCCAAACTGTTGCCACAAAGTTGGAAGCACAGAGTCTTTTAGAATGTCATTGTATGCTGTAGCATTAACATTTCACTTCACTGGAACTAAGGGGCCTAGCCTGAACCATGAAAAACAGCCCCAGACAAGTATTCCTCCTCCACCAAACTTTACAGTTGGCACTATGCATTGGGGCAGGTAACGTTCTCCTGGCATCCGCCAAACCCAGATTCATCCTTTGGACTGCCAGATGGTGAAGCATGATTCATCCCTCCAGAGAACATGTTTCCACCTCTCCAGAGTCCAATGGCAACAAGCTTAACACCACTCCAGCCGACGCTTGGCATTGCGCATGGTGACTTTAGGCTTGTGTGTGTGTGGCTGCTCGGCCATGTAAACCCATTTCATAAAGCTCTCGACGAACAGTTATTGTGCTGACATTGCTTCCAGAGGCAGTTTGGGACTCGGTAGTGAGTGTTGCAACCGAGGACAGATGATTTTTACACGCTACATGCGTCAGCACTAGGCGGACCCATTCTGGAAGCTTGTGTGGCCTACCATGTTGTGGCTGAGCCGTTGTTGCTCCTAGACGTTTCCACTTCTCAACAGCACATACAGTTGACTGGGGCAGCTCTAGCTCTAACAGGGCAGAAGGAACTGACTTGTTGGAAAGTGGCATCCTATGACGGTGCCACGTTCAAAGTCACTGAGCCCTTCAGTATGGGCATTCTACTGCCAATGTTTGGCTAGAGATTGCATGGTCGTGTGCTTGATTTTTAATACACCTGTCAACAAAGAGTGTGTCTGAATTTTCCAAATCCAATCATTTGAAGGGGTGTCCACATACTTTTGTGACTGTGCACACACTGTGGCCAGTTTTAGGTACAACACGGAATTCACTAAACTAGTTTGCTCCTACAGACAGTGAGCCATGGCTTGCTATATAAAGTAGGCAGTTACTGTTCGATTGAACGTTTGACCGGGTCTAGGGTTTCCAGAGAATGGTGCTGCAAACAACATTCAGTCAGCGGCAGTCCTGTGGGCGAAAACAATTTGTTGATTGATGAGGTTGAAGGAGAATGCCAAGAATCGTGCAAGCTAACAGGCGGGCCACAAACGGGCAAATAACAGGGCAGTACAACAGTGTGCAGACAGCCTCTTGGAATGCACAAGTCATCGGTCTTTGTCACGGATGGGCTATTGCATCAGACGACCACACCGGAATCCACTCCTGTCAGCAGAAAAGAAGAAGAGGCTCCAGTGGGCACGCGATAACCAACGCTGGACAATTGAAGAGTGGAAAAACATTGCATGGTCTGACAAATCCCTGATTTGGCGTAAGGAGCATGAATCCATGGCCCCATCCTGACTGGTGTCAACGGTACAGGCTGGTGTTGTAATTGTATGGGGAATGTTTTCCTAGCACACGGCCCCTTGATTCCAATTGAGCAATGCTTCCATGCCCCAAAGAATTCAGCCTGTTCTGGAGGCAAAGGGGGGGGGGTCCAACCCATTACTAGATAAATTGGCCACTGAGTGTACATATGCAGTATATACTGACATTGTTCAACTCTATTCTGTAGGACATTGTGAACAGGGAGGCGGAACAAGATGTCTGGAAGACTATTCTCTCTGAAGTACGTTTGATTCACATCAACACCTCGGCTGTGCTCAAGGTACGCTCAGGGAGCCCGGGGGATTTCTCAAACTGTTTGTCTTTACTGTTTTATCTGTCTTAACATCCAAGGCCTCTTTCTGATGTTGTCGACGTGCAGCTGAGCGGTTCCTCCCTTCCAGAGTGGGGCTACAGGCAGCTGGAAGTGGTGGGGGATAAGATCTACAAGGGCTACCAGCCCAGCGGTGTGTGGAATGTCGAGGAGCACCGCTACGGCAGGAGTAAGCTTTCCTAACACTCATCATCTATGTTCAGTAACACTTTACTTACAGGAGCTATACATGAGGCATTCATAAACCTTTTATGAAACCAGTCATAACATCTTTTGACTGTTTCTGTGTCATTCATAACACATTTCTTCAACTCATTCATCAGGCTTCTTAACCGAATCGCTACACTTTGTGTAATTGTTACTGTGTTATGGGTGTTATGATGAGAGAATGCCTTTATTTATTTTTTAGGTCTGGAGCAGAGGGAGAGAGAGCTGGAGCTGCACTCCCCCACACACATTGACATCAACCGCAACCTCACCTTCATTGCAAAATTCCTGGAGCTACAGGTAAGAATAGGATAGCATATCTATGAGCACATGATTCCTTTTTAGGCTGTTTCATTGGTGGACTTCACGTTCTCTTCTTCTTTTGTGTTGGTCTGACAGTGGAAGATGCTGACGGTGAAGCATGAGGATTCTGAACACAAGTACAGCTCTTCACCTCTAGAATGGATCACGATGAATACCAACATTGCTTACTGGCTCCACCCTGCAAGCAATGTAGGTTTGCTTCAACCTTTTGTCAGTCATTCACTCAAGTGTGCTGTGTTTTATATTGCAATATCTCTACTGTACTCCAGCCAAGATTTGAACAGTTGTGTGTATTAATGAATCCTTACATTGAAATGGAATGGCACAACCACGTGTTAGCTTGATGAGCCTTGACCCTCTGTTTCAGGCCCAGATCCACCTGATTGGAAACTTTGTCACTTGGACCCTGGCAAACCTCGCCCTTGTGGTGTACGTCCTTCTGTTCCTATCGTACCTATTAAGGAGGCGGCGGAAAATTGAAGACATTCCAGAAGGTACACGCGCCTTTCGGACATACGATATGTAAACGCTGACATGATGTTGACACGTTGCAAATTGGCATGGCGAAAAGCAGTCATGTAATGTTTGTCTTTGTTGTCCAGCCACCTGGTGCCAGCTGCTTCAGGCAGGAGTAGTGTGTGCTGGTGGCTGGGCCGTCAACTACCTGCCCTTCTTCATGATGGAGAAGACGCTGTTCCTGTATCACTACCTGCCAGCTCTCACCTTCCAGATCCTGCTGATCCCTGTGGTTCTGGAGCACCTGCACACACACATGTTGAGGTGGGCACCGATGACTCGTCTCGGGTTGTGGATTGAATCAGGTCACGCGGTTGCTTTTCTCATGACCGGTCATAATCGTTCCATTCTCCTCCTCTCTAGGTGTGCTTCTCTCCGGCGTGCTCTTCATGGAGTCGTATTGGCGGGGTTGTCCTCAGTATATCTGTCCTTTCGGACCTTCAGTCCTCTCACCTATGGTCAGCCAGAACTGAGCGCTGAGCAGCTGGCTTCGTTGCGCTGGAGGGACAGTTGGGACATCTTGTTTCGCAGACGTTAAGTCTTAACCGTACACCCCCCGCTGACTGGGGAGAGGCGAAGCCGTACATTTGCACAGGGCAAGAAGCGCCAAAGGGAACCGTTCCAATGAAGGCCTTATTAAAAACATGTTTTGTAGAGTGGATTACTTTAATTTTATTAGTGAGTGCATCTACATGGGATCAGAGAACTTTAGTTCCAGAAACGGTTTAAATCTTTGAGGGACCTATTTTAAAATCTCTCACTTCTTCTACAGCTCCGGTCAATGTGAAAACCATGAAATGTTTACATGTATTTTTCAGTATCATTTAGAGATCAAAAGGGAATGTTTACCCAAAAATGTCACTGTGATGAACCACTTTTTAACAATTTCTCCATGTGGAATTTAAGGCTGCATAACAATTGAAATTTTAAAAAAATGAATAAACCACAACGTTGCATTCATTGTAAAGAATTAGCCCGGGATTCTGTCCATAGCTCAGCACGCGGGGCAGTAGACAATAGTTTTAAGGTCAGGTTTTACTGTAAATGTATAGCCTACAACCCGCGATCGGATTGAATCGCGGGCAAAAACAAATCTACGATGTCTGTATTGAACATTGTTATAGAGCCAACCATAACATCTAGTCACACACACTTTTGCCGAAGCAGTATTCTCAATCCCTTCGTGGCAGCAAGAGAACAGAAAATGCAAACCATGAATGTCTTTAGATTCAAATTAGATTTAACCAGTCTATTGCTGCAGGAAAAAAAAGGTGTCTTGGTGCTGGGTCAGAATGTTCAGTAAGCATCTCCAGCACTGTCCCTCCCTCGTCTGGGCCTGGCTCTCCTGCAAAGCCCGGGCCAGCTCCTCCCTGTACCGCTGCTAATAGTGCTGTGGGCCTCAAACCAACATGAATTACAGTCAGCCTCTATCCCCGTTTATACAGTACCTGATGCTAACATGCATCCTTTGTCCTGATTAATACGTGGGCATAGACATTGGTATTAATGTGTCTGATCGGTCCACTGTCTGCATTGAGACCAGATTTCCTGGTCCCGACTCCCTCCCTGTACGCAAATTATTAAACACATTTACATATGCACACAACTGTTCAACAGTTTTGGGTCACTTAAATGTCCTTGTTTTTGAAAAAGCACATGTGTCCATTAAAATATCAAATTGATCAAAAATATAGTGTAGACAGTTAATATTGTAAATGACTATTGCAGTTGGAAACGGCAGATTTTTAAAGGAAAACCTACAGAGGCCCATTATCAGCAACCATCACTCCTGTGTTTCAATGGCACGTTGTGTTAGCTAATCCAAGTTTATCATTTTGAAAGGCTAACTGATCATTAGAAAACCATTTTGCAATTGTTAGCACAGCTGAAAACTGTTGTTCTGATTAAAGAAGCAATAAAACTGGCCTTCTTTAGACTAGTTGATTATCTGGAGCATCAGCATTTGTGGGTTCGATTACAGGCTCAAAATGGCCAGAAACAAAGACTTTTCTTCTGAAACTCATCAGTCTATTCTTGTTCTGAGAAATGAAGGCTATTCCATGTGAGAAATTGCCAAGAAACTGAAGCTCTCGTACAACACTGCGTACTACTCCCTTCACAGAACAGCACAAACTGGCGCTAACCAGAATAGAAAGAGTGGGAGGCCCCGGTGCACAACTGAGCAAGAGGACAAGTACATTAGTTTGATAAAACAGACGCTTCACAAGTCCTTCATTAAATAGTACCCGCAAATGCCAGTCTCAACGTCAACAGTGAAGAGGCGACTCCGGGATGCTGGTCTTGTAGGCAGAGTTCCTTTGTCCAGTGTCCTTTTGCCCATCTTATTTATTTATTTTGGCCAGTCTGAGATATGGGTTTTTCTTTGCATCTCTGCCTAGAAGGCCAGCATCCCAGAGTCGCCTTGTCACTGTTGACATTGAGACTGGTGTTTTGCGATATAGTCAAGCTACTCGTGACCCTGTGTGTGTGTGAGGGGAGACAACTGGGTGAAAAGGTTGCCTCAGTCTGTCACAACTGAGTGAGGACAACAGGGGCCAGAATGACAGGAAGTCATACTTCCTCTAACAGAGGCTCAACGGTTCCCCCAAGTTTGGCAAGAAAGCGCCTTTGACTATCAGCCCATATGATGTATGGTCACACACACAAAACATAAATTTTTCGCCCAGAAACAGGCTCCAAACAGCTTTATCACTAGTGTGCAGAATATAACACTTCCCTCCAGTTAAGCTACGAGGAACCAGTTAGTTTCTGTCAGCTCTTGGCTGAGCGCCCAGATATCACAGGGTCATTCTTCACACACAAACAGTCAGAACAGGCCTCTATTACTGCACGCACACACACACTTTTCTATCCTATGTGAGTTAATGTGACACTCAAACCCAATACCTAGACTTAAAGACAGATGTTTTAGTACACAAGCATTAGTAAGGTTTTTACTTCAAAATGCCCTCACAGCTCTCATTGTCTCTCATCTTCAGCATGATTCAAGGCCTACAGCTCTCTCAAAAGTGGGATGGTTCCTTGCACACAAGGAAATTCACTAGTGTGACTGACTCCCACCAAGTCCTACCAGCATTAGGCTTGGCAGTGTGCGTTCACTGGACCTGTTCGAATAACTTTATAATGCATTGTTACTCCCTTGAGATAAGGAGTGATATATGAGTGGATAGATGGAGACATGGTTTCCACTCCATTGCTTTCACCAATCTTAGCTTATCAGATCAGTGGTTTGCTCTAGAAAAGACAGAAGGGCGTGTGCATAGTATTCAAACAGGGCCCAGTGACTTTCTCGCCTCACTCCTGCAAAGTGATGACTTGCTGTTGAAGTGTGTTGTTCTCCCAGGTTAGAGATGAGCACCTCTGGCACCTTTGGAAAGACTCAAGTCATTCAGCTGCTCTTGGAATTCTTTCCAGAGTCAAAGAACAGGGCAGAGAGGAAGAGACAGATAATGAGAAGAAAATGTGCCTCCAAATATGCCTCAACTGTTACCCATCAATGGAAATGCATTGAAAAAGTCAAACTTGACAAAGTGCTACAAAAGTTCATGCTAACCTTGCAGACAGTTGTGGTAGTCCTGAGCTTGGCTTTGGTAGATGAGCAGCCTTTTGTTCATCTCATCTGCACATTGTTCAAATGTTTCCTGGGAGGTACTGAGGCCTTGTGATAGAACTTATAGAACTCCTGCTCATCACACACATTCAAACTAGTGTTACTGGCAATTACTTTGGAAAGATTTAGAAAATTATGAATATTAGACTTTACTACAAATAATATATGATCAAATGGCACATCACAATATTGGGTTTAACTGCAGATCAGAAATAAGAAGCTGTTACCTCAGGAACCAGGAGAAGAATACCATTGGTCTTCCACAGAATGCTGGCTATCAAACTTTGGAAGGCAGTCCTGAAAGAACGACAGAACTTATCTTGCTGTCAGAGGGAATGAATGAAATGTTATTTTTGTGTCAAATCACCAATTGGCAACTCATCCCTTATGGGATTAAGTTCAGTCAGACTCTTGAAAAAGGTTGGACATTTCAGTTGTCCAGGCTCCCCGTATGGATAGATCCCATAGCAAAACTTGACTAGCTATTCTGTCAGTTGGCATTTCCAACAGTCTATTCCAAAGTCTCACCAGACACGCCTTCCATCTCACCTCACAGGCTCCCAGCCCATATCCCCAGTTATTGCAATTATAAGTGCAAACTTGTGGACACCTAAAAAGTAACGTACTGCTCCGTTATGGACATGTTCGTTTTTAAAATACCTCTTAGTACCCCACACTCCTGCTGAATCGTCCAGAACAGGACACACACGTCTGATAAAGTTTGGAATACGTAGCAAAACCAATATCTTTGAGTGTTTTTGTTTTCCCTATAACTCCTTCAAGAGCTCTACTTGCTGAGTCAGCCAGGGCAGATGTTCCGTATCGAAAGGTCATAGGTTCAATAAAAATACCCACATTTTTATATTTGCTAGTAAAACTCAAGATTGTCTTCACCAAAACAAAACTGAAAACCACTTCTCTTAGTAGCTGGTTTTCTAAAAATGCGTTATCTGTGTTCTTGTCTAGTTGATGATGTGTCTCCATCTTTTACACCAATTGACAGCACATAATAACATGTTCTGCAGATCTTGTTCAGTTGATACCATCAAAATAATATAATCCGCATATAAAATGATACTTAGATACTTATTGTCATCATATCCTACGCCAATATTTAACTGTTTAAATGATTTTGCCAGATCATTCATAAACAAAGCAAACAAAGTCGGTGATAAGGTGTCTCCTTGTTTTACACCCGAGGGTGTCGGAAACCAATCTATACAATATTCATTAACACGCACTCAAGCAATTGGTACTTTATAAAGAGACTGGATTGGGTGATCAAATTTCATATCAAAGAAAAGTAAGAGAAGTGTCTTTAACAAACTACAGGCTAAAATATCCCTATTTATGCAATCAAAAGCTTTCTGGAAATCAATAAAACAAAAGTTGGCTTCACAGAGAATTGAAATCAGTATTGATAGGCAAATCATAGATCTCAGTAAGGCTGGTTTTTGTGCTGTTAAGGGTTCTATAAGGGGGTACTCACACCCTGCTCCTCTGGTTTGGGACCAAACCGCTGGAATCTCTTGTCAAACGAGTGGGTTTGGAAAACTTCACAGCAATACTAATCTATTCATAAGCTATACAGTAACTTTACTGTTACTACAAGTGATGTCTGCGTGATTGTGCACCACTGATAAAGATAAGAAAAGGTGTCCTCTGACCTTTGCGCACTGACAGATTCAGCAGATGAGCTTTTCTGACTTTTTCCCAATAGGAAATTACAATTTAAGTAGAGAGAGCACAGACTAGACAAAACACTACATCTTACTGGAGCCAGCACAAGTTTTTCTTGCATTTGTTCTTGGCTAGCCTGGGAGACAGACAGATCACATGGTACGTTAGCTTAGCTAAGAACAAACCGCAAAATGGCTCAGAGACTGAGCACCAGGCTAGTCCTGATCAGTGGTGGAAAAAGTACACAATTGTCATACTTGAGTAAAAGTATAGATACCTTAATAGAAAGTTACTCAAGTAAAGGTGAAAGTCACCCAGTAAAATAGTATTTGAGTAAAAGTCTAAAAGTATTTGGTTTTAAATATACTTAAGTATCAAAAGTAAAAGTATAAATCATTTCAAATTCCTTATATTAAGCAAAGCAGACGGCACCATTTTATTGTTTTTAAAATGTATGGATAGCCAGGGGCACACTTCAACCCTCATGAATCTTTTGTAAATCATGTCTTTGTATTTAGTGAGTCCGCCAGACCACAGGCAGTAGGAATGTTATCTTGATAAGTGTGTGAATTTCACCCTGTTGTGCTAAGCATTCCAAATGTAATGAGTACTTTAGTTGTCAAGTGAAAGTACAATATTTTCTTTAGGAATGTAGTGAAGTAAAAGTTGTCAAAAATATAAACAGTAAAGTACAGATACGCCCAAAAAAACTACTTAAGTAGTACTAAAGTGTTTTTACTTAAGTACTTTACAGCACTGGTCCTAATAGGCTAGATTGAATTCCGTTTTCTTCTGAAGTGGATGAAATCATTGTAAGCCAACACGACCAGTCATTGTGACTGCCGCTGAGCACCTGTCTGTTGACTGAATGGGTCTGAGCAATTTTAGGCTTGCTTAACCTGAGGAATCAGAGAATATCAGTTCTACTTTTTACTCCATTTATCAAGTTAAAGGTTAGTCATTATTTTTGGACTTCTACAGAATAAATCTCCTCTTTGACCAGGGAGTTCTGACAACTAATATCATACATGGATAATGTATGAACAAGATTATCTTTGGCCATATAAACAGATATTTGGATTGCATTATCAGAGACTATGTGTGAGTTTCTCACTGACCTCAGCAATCCCCTGATGACCCGCACAGCCACGTCATTCATGAAGGGCACCCACATGCGGCTAGGCTGAAGCAGACGGTCTGTGGCCGGGCTGCCCGTCTTGTCCATGGAAGGGTCCTGCAAACAAAACCCGCTGCATTGAACCCCAGCTGAACTTCAGTCATTGTCAATGCAACCATATAAACAAATGATCAACATAGTAAAAATCGACTACAGTCCATTTAACATACAATATGTAGGTCTCACCAGTAATCAAAAGAGGTCCATCTCTCTCTCAAGAGTTTGTTTGCTGCATAAAACCCATAAGCAACAAACAAAAAAAGTGTGAAGCGGCGGCACTTAAAAATATCTCTTTATTTTTGGTTAAGTTGTTCAGGTCTGTCTGTATGTTTATATAGAAGAGAGTGTTTAAATCCACTGCAACAGACTTACCAAAAAGCATGCAAGGTAATGTCATTGTGCCCCCAATTGCGCGAGTATAGACCATGTAAAAGTGAAAATATAATCTGTCGTCACTGTCTACGAGAGGGGAAATGAATGAACTTCATTTGGATTGAGTTTATAACCTTTTCTGGATTGCTTCTGGCACAAATATCTACTATACTTTTTAACCCGGTCAGGAGGCTGTTGATGGTTTCTCTTGTGCATGTTGCTCTTTGTTGCCTGTAGAGAGGCACATTTTGATCTGTGGGTGCAAATTAAGATATGAGCAATGGCAAGAGGGGCATGCAAGAGAACCATCATGAGATTCAGGCTGACCAGATATATTAATGTACCTCTGTTTTTATCTGAACCTGTATATTTGTGAGCATTGTTTGGATTTTGTCCAGAAACATAAATTCGACTGAAATTTCTCCTTCAATAATGTTTCACATCCTTCGCCTAAGGGGGAAATGCCATACCAATTTTGCTCCCTGTTGCAACACTCAGCACAAATATGCAACACTGAAATAATTCATCTGGGTCAAAACAAAATCAAGTAATGTGACTACTCCTTGGGTTTCAGTTACAGAACTGTTCATTGAATCAATGTGCATACAATCTGAGGAAACATAGAAATGTAAAACGCTGTACAAGAACAGAACGTAGGAAAACAAACAATAGTAAGAAACAGTATAGAATGTGCGTTTGCTCACCAATTTACTAATTGACAGATGAGAGTTATGGAACTCAAGGATAAGAACCTTACTGCATCTTGGAGGTATCAAGGTACTACAGATACACCCAAACATATCAATACTGTAATGTATCCCTAACTAAATGTGACACCCTGACTTGTCCGCTCATACTGTCTCTGCCTGGCCGGTTCCCCTCTTTCCACTGGGATTCTCTGCCTCTAACCCTATTACAGGGGCTGAGTCACTGGCTTACTGGGGCTCTCTCATACCGTCCCTGGGAGGGGTGTGTCACCTGAGTGGGTTGAGTCACTGATGTGGTCATCCTGTCTGGGTTGGCCCCCCCCCCCCTTGGGTTGTGCCGTGGCGGAGATCTTTGTGGGCTATACTCAGCCTTGTCTCAGGATGGTAAGTTGATGGTTGAAGATATCCCTCTCGTGGTGTGGGGGCTGTGCTTTGGCAAAGTGGGTGGGGTTATATCCTTCCTGTTTGGCCCTGTCCGGGGGTGTCCTCAGATGGTGCCACAGTGTCTCCTGACCCCTCCTGTCTCAGCCTCCAGTATTTATGCTGCAGTAGTTTATGTGTCGGGGGGCTAGGGTCAGTTTGTTATATCTGGAGTACTTCTCCTGTCCTATTCGGTGTCCTGTGTGAATTTAAGTGTGCTCTCTCTAATTCTCTCTTTCTCTCTTTCTTTCTCTCTCTCGGAGGACCTGGGACCATGCCTCAGGAATACCTGACATGATGACTCCTTGCTGTCCCCAGTCCACCTGGCCGTGCTGCTGCTCCAGTTTCAAATGTTCTGCCTTATTATTATTGGACCATGCTGGTCATTTATGAACATTTGAACATCTTGCCCATGTTCTGTTATAATCTCCACCCGGCACAGCCAGAAGAGGACTGGCCACCCCACATAGCCTGGTTCCTCTCTAGGTTTCTTCCTAGGTTTTGGCCTTTCTAGGGAGTTTTTCCTAGCCACCGTGCTTCTACACCTGCATTGCTTGCTGTTTGGGGTTTTAGGCTGGGTTTCTGTACAGCACTTTGAGATATCAGCTGATGTACAAAGGGCTATATAAATACATTTGATTTGATTTGTCACACAATAGGGGAAATCAACTGAAGAATTTTGAAGCTTCATTCTCGAAAAGACTGCTGAGCGGCACATGTTGTCCAGAGTAGCTTGTACATCCTTGGGACATTGATTGGAGGGCTTCCCAGGAAATCTCTAATGTCAAAAGGTTAATGGGATTTAGAAGTTGGTCAGCAATTATCACGGGCGGGCAGACTGGCCATCAGGCAATTCTGGCAAATGGCAGATGTGCCCAACCATCATTTTGTTGGGTTGGCTGGTCAAAATTGACAACAACAAAAAATCTATTCACAAAAAACATTTTTTTTCTCTTTTGTCATTATGTACAGCTCCAAAAGTATTGTCACAGTGACAAATGTTTTGTTGTTTGGGCTCTGTACCCCAGCACATTGAATTTGAAATGATACAATGACTGTGGTTAGTGCAGACTGTCAGCTATAATTTAAGGGTATTTTCATCCATATCGGGTGAACTGTTTAGAAATTGCAGCCCCTTTTGTACATAGCCCCCCCCCCCCCCATTTTAGGGGACCAACAGTATTGGGACAAATTTGTAAGAAGTTAGGTATTTGGTCCCATATTTAAAGCACACAATCAACAAGCTTGATGTTGTCACTCTACAAATTTGTTGGATGCATTTGCTTGTTTGTTGTGGTTGTTTCAGATTATTGAAAGGTAAATAATGAATTGTGTCCTTGGAGGCATTTTTATTGTAAATAAGAAGTGTTTCTGAACACTTCTACATTAATGTGGATGCTACCATCATTACGGATAATCCTGAATGAATTGTGAATAACAATGAGGGAGAAAATTAGACGCACAAATATCATACCCCCAAGACATGCTGCTAACCTCTCACCATTACAATAACAGGGGAGGTTAGCATTTTGGGGGGGTATGATATTTGTGCATCTGTAACTTTCTCACTTATTATTCACATTTAAATACATCCAACAAATGTGTAGTCAAAAGCTTGATGTAGTCATTGCGTGCTATAAATATGGGAACAAATTATTAACTTTTGACTACTTTAATTAATACACAAGTGAATTTTGTCCCAATACTTTTGGTCATATAAATTGGGGGGGACTATGTACACAAATTTCTGTAATTTCTAAACCGTTCACAAAATATGGATGAAAATACACTCAGATTAAAGCTGAGTCTGCATTTTGACCGCAGTCTATCATTTCAAAGAGAAAAAAAAAAGAAAAAAATTTGACTGTCCCAATACTTTTAAGTTCATTGTATATTTCAACGTTTGCCTGATCAGTGAACAACGGCCCGCCCCGTTTTCTGATTGGCTGAGGTTGTGCAAAAATGCACATTCACATTCAAACACGCATCAGCAAACAGACCTGCATTGACTCAATGTCATTAGTCAGCCCAGATCAAGGATTGTAAAAAACTGAAAAGGTGGTACCAAAATGGTTAGAGACGAAAAATAAAGGATCTTGATACCAATGCTGCTAAGTGTGTGAAATTAACCAACTCCTTTGGTAAAAGTTCTGATTCTGCTGGTCCAAGTGATGTGACTGACTGTGCTGAGAAATGATGCTAGGCTTAGCACCGATAGATCAGCAGTTGCTGCAGAAGACAGTGTAGTCGAGGTAGGGAGAAAATCAGGGGCGCAACTTCGGTTTTAGAAGTGGTGGGGGATGTAATAAAAAAATATATATACACAGTTTAAGTCGGAAGTTTTACATACACCTTAGCCAAATACATTTATACTCAGTTTCACAATTCCTGACATTTAATCCTAGTAACAATTCCCGGTTTTAGGTCAGTTAGGATCACCAGTTTATTTTAAGAATGTGAAATGTCAGAATAATAATAAAGTACATGATAATCTTTTTCAAGTTTGTTTACTTGGTTACCATGGACATGAATAGTGACAGTGGAGCACATGGATGTCATGAGGGGAATTCCAATTTTGATGCCAGGAAATTATAGAAATATAAAGATAAATATGACTTGAGAACACAATATTGTTATTGTATGTGATTGGCAAATAGGCTATAATTTCAAAATAAGTTAGATTTTTTAAATTGTGTTTTAATTATGTGTATTTTAGGATACATTGTATGCTAGCACTTCAACTGGAGTTAGCACGCTAGAATCCCTGCTTATGACCAAATACTGTTCAAATATCATTCCCACCAGATGTCATTACCACCACATAATGAGCTGTGATGTAAGGGCAGAATGTGGTGGTTAATGACAAAATGTACTAGTTCATACATTTTTACTTACCTTAAGACCTGAAAAAAGACCTGAAAAAAAATTGTCTGTCCTACTGTCCTACCTGTCCTACCTTGTAACACTCACTACCGTTGCTGCCTCTGGAACCAACGTCGGAGGCTTTATGAAATGGGTTTCCATGGCCGAACACAAGCATAAGATCACCATGCACAATGAGTGGTGTAAAGCTAGCCGCCATTGGACTCTGGAGTAGTGGTAACGCATTCTCTAGAGTGATGAATCACCGCTTCACCATCTTGGCAGTCCGACCGACAAATCTGGGTTTGGCGGATGCCAGGAGAACGCTACCTGCCCCAATGCAGAGTGCAAACTATAAAGTTTGGTGGAGGAGGAGTAATGGTCTGAGGCTGTTTTTCATGGTTCTGTCTAGGCCCCTTAGTTCCAGTGAAGGGAAAGCTTAACACTACAGCGTACAATGACATTCTAGATGATTCTGTGCTTCCAACTTTGTGGCAATAGTTTGAGGAAGGCCCTTTTCTGTTTCAACATGACAATGCCCCCGTGCAAAAAAGCGAGGTCCACACAGAAATGGTTGTTGAGATAGGCGTTATCACATCTACTCTCACTCCTCCCCTCCAGCGTTCGACATCGCCGGTTTACTAACCACCGGTCCTGGCATTCATCATTAGGCACACCTGTACTCCATCACTTCACTGATTACCTCCCCTATATCTGTCACTCCCTTAGTCAATACTGCCTGGGGAATGGAACTGTGTGTTTTATGTCTAGACACTACGCATGTTTGTTGTATTGGTCCGTTTATGATTAAACTCACCACTTGCATTCCAACTCCCAGCGTATACGTTACAGGTGTGGAAGTTGTTGACTGGCCTGCACAGAGAGCCCTGACCTCAACCCCATCGAACACCTTTGGGATGAATAGGAACAAATGGTCTGTTCTAGATCTTTAATCAAATGAAACATGTATAACTGTGACAAAATGTTTAAAGATATTTTTCAACAGTTTTATATGAAATGTAATTTCCACCACACTCAGTTATTACCACAATGCTTAGTCATTGCTGTCACAGTACATATTTTTGAGGCAAAGGTGTATTAAATTCTAATTGATATTAATTGTTTTTCACATGTGCACCTTATAATATTGTTCTTAAGATAATTTCAAAAGTCATGTTAAATACATGTTTCTGAGTATCATCAAGGCATATGTGGACATTTAGACATGACAATGATGAATATGTATAATTAAGAACAACAACAAAAAAGACTTAATGTGAAATGTTATATAAAATAGCTTTGGTGTAAGAACTGACGCTGGAGATGAGCAGGTACAGGGAGTGATTTTATTTTTGTTTAAAAAATATATATATATCCCCCCTTTTCTCCCCAATTTCCTGGTATCCAATTGTTAGTAGTTACTATCTTGTCTTATCGCTACAACTCCCGTACGGGCTTGGGAGAGATGAAGGTCGAAAGCCATGTGTCCTCCGAAACACAACCCAACCAAGCCGCACTGCTTCTTAACACAGCGCGCATCCAACCCGGAAGCCAGCCGCACCAATGTGTCGGGGGAAACACTGTGGACCTGGTTAGCGTGCACTGCGCCCGGCCCGCCACAGGAGTCGCTAGTGCGCGATGAGACAAGGATATCCCAACCGGCCAAACCCTCCCTAACCCGGACGACGAGGGAGTGAACATTTAATGAACGGACATGTGCCAGAACAGGGGGGAACAAAACGACATGACGACAATGTGCTGAAGCGGGGAACAACCTCGTGAACAGACAGACTTAGGGGAGGTAATGAAAGCTGGTGATTGAGTCCAGGTGAGTCCACACTGATGCGTGTGACGAGGGAAACAGGTATGTGTAAGGTGTGTAAGGATGGTGGCAGGAGTACGTAATGCTGGGCAGCCTGGCGCTCGGTGTGACATTTGCACAATTTATGTAATTTCCATTTCAACAATAATAGCAAATTTTATAATGTTGTGGTAATGACATTTCCTCTCTGGTATTTGGGAAAACCAATAAAAATCTTGATATTCTTAAATTATATGGTCTCAGCCACTATTAGGATCTTGTTTCCAGACAGAGTGAAGAAAAGTGAAGAAAATATTGATATAGATAAAAAGCAGTTTCAAGAGGTTTCATTTTCCAAAACATTTGCCCGTATTTGTAAAATCAACCAAACTATATACATTTTACAGACACAGTATATTTTACAATAGTTATCTTATGTTTGTTTTTAGTTCCATCCTTCAGCTCCACTCAACCCCTCCCATCTATCTCTGAACACCATCCAGTTTTGATATCAATTTGCCATATAATTTTCAACTGTGCTGTGACGTTTCACAAACATTCTGAACCATTCTATTCTCATAGATTCTACATATTGTACATTAAAAAAAACAAATGTTTGCTAAGACTGTCATATTATTGATTGATTGTCTATGACTTTTTAAATCACCCAGCAGCGCTATTTGCAAAGGGGGACATAACTTGACAGGGGGGCCGTCCCATATTTCGGGGCATCTAAAGCACATTTCCTGAATTTCTACACAATCTAATATGACGGCCCTTCTAGCAGTCTCTATGTAGAACAACAAGAAGTAAGCAAAAATGCCCACAGTCATCAAGCTAGGTAAGAGATTATTAAATATGTTAAAGTGATTGATAAGACTGAAACAGATCCATGATAATTCAATAATCAATAGTGTTGCATCTTTAACCAATAGCCTAACAAATGAACAACTCTTACAAATAAAGTACAAAGACAACTTTTGATTGTCTTTAAGACATCCTCTATAGCAAATTGCAGCCAGACCGCCCAGCCAATCTGAGCCACCTACACGCCTGACCCCCACCAGTCAAGTCAATAACTCAACTCTCTCCCAACACAACTTCCTTCCCTTGAGCCCCACATTAAAAAATAATAATAATAATACAAAAAATGTGTGTGGGGGGGGGGCTTGCCTGTTTTGCATGTTATTTTGGCATTAAGACCTGGTGTCCCATATCAGTTTGCAAACAATGTTAAAAATATATATATCATTGAGTTAATAAAGCCGCATACGAACATGGTCTCTTTTTTATTTTCTTGAGTAAGGCAGCTCCAAAATGCAGGTGTTTCAGCCCAGCTCAGTACTTTCTGTGGTGGTGGGGCAAGCCAGCAGAAAATACAGTGTTGCACCGTGATTGGCTCAGTGTTCTGTCAGTCATGGGGAAACAATGTCACCGCAAAGTCTAAGGGGTGACCGCGAGAATTTGAGTCCTTTGGGTATTGACATAGAGATACATAAGAAGTGCCCATCCAAGATGGCTCAAGGTCATTGGCCACAGATAAAATGACGTCAAATCACATATGTACAGTAGCTTTGATTGAACTGATCATGTCAACATCATACTTTCAAAATCTTAGCTAGCGGTCATCATCATGTCGACAATCTACTGGCAAATCCTTTTCAATCCTTGTCATATGAAGAGAAATAATGAAGAGAAATTATAGATAAAACGCATCGGTGCTCATCGGCCATAAACTTTGTTGTCCCTCTCTGTGGTCGCAGGTCCGTCTGCTGGATAGTAGTTCATCAGAGAGTCTCTGGTTGCGTTCTCCATAAGTCCCAAGGTCTTTCGTGGTTTTAGTTGTTATAATGGATACTTCAGAATACCATTTGGAAATGTTCTTAGATCGACTGCGTTTACCAGACTAAAGTATTTAAACAGCTGCAGTTTGAATAATTGTGCTTTAGTTTGTAGATTTCTTAGCCATTTCAACGCTTCATGGTTTCTGATCTCTTTAACCATTCAAGACGTCCGGCTTACCGTGGGTCTCTTTGGCATAAAATGTCAATTTTGTCACGATGGTTTTAAAAGGGGGCTTTCGATGAAAATGTCTGTGCTCACGGGGGCGTGGTCACTGACTTGTTAAACTTTATTTTTATTTTTTTATTTTACCTTTATTTAACCAGGTTGGCTAGTTGAGAACAAGTTCTCATTTGCAACTGCGACCTGGCCAAGATAAAGCTTAGCAGTGTGAACAGACAACACAGAGTTACACATGGAGTAAACAATTAACAAGTCAATAACACAGTACAAAAAAAGCGAGTCTATATACATTGTGTGCAAAAGGCATGAGGAGGTAGGCGAATAATTACAATTTTGCAGATTAGCACTGGAGTGATAAATGATCAGATGGTCATGTACAGGTAGAGATACTGGTGTGCAAAAGAGCAGAAAAGTAAATAAATAAAAACAGTGTGGGGATGAGGTAGGTGAAAATGGGTGGGTTATTTACCAATAGACTATGTACAGCTGCAGCGATCGGTTAGCTGCTCAGATAGCACATGTTTGAAGTTGGTGAGGGAGATAAAAGTCTCCAACTTCAGGGATTTTTGCAATTCGTTCCAGTCACAGGCAGCAGAGTACTGGAACGAAAGTCGGCCAAATGAGGTGTTGGCTTTAGGGATGATCAGTGAGATACACCTGCTGGAGCGCGTGCTATGGATGGGTGTTGCCATCGTGACCAGTGAACTGAGATAAGGCGGAGCTTTACCTAGCATGGATTTGTAGATGACCTGGAGCCAGTGGGTCTGGCAACGAATATGTAGCGAGGGCCAGCCGACTAGAGCATACAAGTCGCAGTGGTGGGTGGTATAAGGTGCTTTAGTGACAAAACGGATGGCACTGTGATAAACTGCATCCAGTTTGCTGAGTAGAGTGTTGGAGGCAATTTTGTAGATGACGTCGCCGAAGTCGAGGATCGGTAGGATAGTCAGTTTTACTAGGGTAAGTTTGGCGGCGTGAGTGAAGGAGGCTTTGTTGCGGAATAGAAAGCCGACTCTTGATTTGATTTTCGATTGGAGATGTTTGATATGAGTCTGGAAGGAGAGTTTACAGTCTAGCCAGACACCTAGGTACTTATAGGTGTCCACATATTCAAGGTCGGAACCATCCAGGGTGGTGATGCTCGTCGGGCATGCGGGTGCAGGCAACGATCGGTTGAAAAGCATGCATTTGGTTTTACTAGCGTTTAAGAGCAGTTGGAGGCCACGGAAGGAGTGTTGTATGGCATTGAAGCTCGTTTGGAGGTTAGATAGCACAGTGTCCAAGGACGGGCCGGAAGTATATAGAATGGTGTCGTCTGCGTAGAGGTGGATCAGGGAATCGCCCGCAGCAAGAGCAACATCATTGATATATACAGAGAAAAGAGTCAGCCCGAGAATTGAACCCTGTGGCACCCCCATAGAGACTGCCAGAGGACCGGACAGCATGCCCTCCGATTTGACACACTGAACTCTGTCTGCAAAGTAATTGGTGAACCAGGCAAGGCAATCATCCGAAAAACCGAGGCTACTGAGTCTGCCGATAAGAATATGGTGATTGACAGAGTCGAAAGCCTTGGCAAGGTCGATGAAGATGGCTGCACAGTACTGTCTTTTATCGATGGCGGTTATGATATCGTTTAGTACCTTGAGTGTGGCTGAGTTGCACCCGTGACCGGCTCGGAAACCAGATTGCACAGCGGAGAAGGTACGGTGGGATTCGAGATGGTCAGTGACCTGTTTGTTGACTTGGCTTTCGAAGACCTTAGATAGGCAGGGCAGGATGGATATAGGTCTGTAACAGTTTGGGTCCAGGGTGTCTCCACCTTTGAAGAGGGGGATGACTGCGGCAGCTTTCCAATCCTTGGGGATCTCAGACGATATGAGAGAGAGGTTGAACAGGCTGGTAATAGGGGTTGCGACAATGGCGGCGGATAGTTTCAGAAATAGAGGGTCCAGATTGTCAAGCCCAGCTGATTTGTACGGGTCCAGGTTTTGCAGCTCTTTCAGAACATCTGCTATCTGGATTTGGGTAAAGGAGAACCTGGAAGGGCTTGGGCGAGGAGCTGCAGTGTGGGCGGAGCTGTTGGCCGAGGTTGGAGTAGCCAGGCGGAAGGCATGGCCAGCCGTTGAGAAATGCTTGTTGAAGTTTTCGATAATCATGGATTTATCGGTGGTGACCGTGTTATCTAGCCTCAATGCAGTAGGCAGCTGGGAGGAGGTGCTCTTGTTCTCCATGGACTTCACAGTGTCCCAGAACTTTTTGGAGTTGGAGCTACAGGATGCAAACTTCTGCCTGAAGAAGCTGGCCTTAGCTTTCCTGACTGACTGCGTGTATTGGTTCCTGACTTCCCTGAACAGTTGCATATCGCGGGGACTATTCGATGCTATTGCAGTCCGCCACAGGATGTTTTTGTGCTGGTCGAGGGCAGTCAGGTCTGGAGTGAACCAAGGGCTGTATCTGTTCTTGGTTCTGCATTTTTGAACGGAGCATGCTTATCTAAAATGGTGAGGAAGTTACTTTTAAAGAATGACCAGGCATACTCAACTGACGGGATGAGGTCAATGTCCTTCCAGGATACCCGGGCCAGGTCGATTAGGAAGGCCTGCTCACAGAAGTGTTATATGAAAATCCATACTCTCATTTTGAAGGCACATCACATTTAATCTTTTCACAAATAGTTTCACATGTAATCATATACGTTTCATAGCATTTAGATGTAAACCCCATAATTGAGAAGTGGACACAACCAGAGACACAGTAATGTGTGTTTCCTGTCCTTCATGAGATCGCCAAATGAAACACACTCGACATGACTGTCCCTTTAAGTGTCCACGGACCACTCCCACATTCTCAAAAATAGAAATACCGTTTAATTATTCAAACTTTTGATGTCCAATGGTCTCTCTGTGTTCCACAGTTTACCTTCCAATCTCGAACACTACAGAGCATAGAGGCAGCGTCTTTTACGACCGCCATAAAACAACAGACTTCCCTCTCTCCCCCTCTACGAGAGAGAGCACGCTGTAGAGCGGACCCACTGTAACCTGATCCTTCAGATCGTCACGGGAGAGTTATGACAGTGTACAGGGAGAATACTGTTAGAACGGCCAATGTTCTGAGTTCTATCGCCGTACATTTCAAAAGTGCTGAACAAATAGTTATATTGACAACGTCCGTCCAAGCTCGCTCATTAATGTCTTATCAAAATGACGGATTGCCTCTTATCCGCTCGTCGTTCCCTTATGCCATAGTTTGTACATTCAATTGTCATTAGAAACCACATTTGTTTAAATAATTCAGCCATATCAGCTATGTTTTTTAAAAAGGCAGTAAAATGAGGCTGAATTAAATGTTTCGCTGCCAGACAAGGCTCCGCTGAAAGCCAGGTGTAACAGTGGTAAGGTGTTGGGACTGCTGTTGGGACTCAGCTGTTGGGACAGCTTTATGTAGGCTCTAGCAGTTTGTGGGCACCGTTTGTCACCGTTATAGTGCAATTAAATGTATTGTTTTGTGTTGTGGCTTTGCTGGCATGCATAATCATGTTTTGTATTTTTTTGGCCCCAACAAGATTTGCATGCTAAAATCGCAACTGATAGCTTGACATTTCTTCTGTACATTGTGGGAGGATAACCAACCTTTCAATTAATGGTAATGCATGTATTAGACACTATAAAACGCTAGGTTACACAAGTTACACAACATGTTTGGTGTACTTAGACGACATCATAGTGTTTGGTCGTACATTCCTAGAGCATGTGAAGCGTTTAGACAAGGTTTTCAGCGGACACATCATCTCGGGCTGAGGGAGGGTCCACTGACCCCATGAAAACAGAGACAGTCAGGTCATGGCCTAGCCTCGAGTCACTCACAGAGGCAAGAAGCTTTTTAGGCCTGGCGTCATAATACAGGAGGTTCACACCAGCTTTTGCAGCCATGGCGGGGGGCCGTTGTACAGATTGACAGATAAGGGGAACATTTTTGAGTGGAAAGCAGCGTGTGAAAGGGCTTTAAATCACTTAAAGTCTGAGCTTACCACATCCCCCATCCTTGATTTCCGGACCCAAATCTAGATTTCGTAATAGATACTGAGGCATGTGATACAGGCATAGAGAATAGTAGCATATGCTAGTCGGGCACTGTCAAAACAGAAGAGGAAGTATTCAACTACCAAGAAGGAGCTTCTTGCTGTGGTAGCATTTCTTCCTCTCCACACTTTTTGCTGGAGAGGACATTTCTACTGAGAACTGATCCAAGCTCACTGAGGTGGCTAAGTAATTTCAAACAGCCCGAGGGACAGTTGACTACATGGTTAGAGAAACTGGATCAGTTCGACTATGATATTGTCCACAGGCCAGGGAGACTGCACAGTATTGCAGATGGTGTATCACGCCGGCACACATATACAGAGAGTGTAGACACAGCCGTCTCACAGGAGGCCACTGTCAATCTGAGAGCCGTCGTCAACAAGCCTCAGGATGTCACTACTTAGCCATTAGTTGGAGCTCAAACAAGCCCAGGCAGTACCCAAAAGTGCAGCTTTCCTTCTGGAAGCACAGGATAGAGACCCAGTGGTCTCCCAGCTAAAGAAATCAGAGCCAAAGTTCAGGCCTTTCAAACAAGTGTGGGGGGCATTACATGTGAAGAATGGGGTGTTATACCTTAAGAGTCAAAACTATGAGACAGATGACACCATCTAGAGAGGAGTTGTACCAGATGAGCGCATACATGAGATATTCACATTAACACAACAGGACGCCATTTGGGAATTGAAAAACTCACCAGTAAAATCAGAGCAAGATTGTATTGGCCAGGCTGGCAGAGGGCCATAAAGCGGTTGTGTAAGGGCTGTGTTGTGCACTGCATACAAGTTACAGGGCCCAGCCCCCAGAGAGCCCATGACAAGTTCTGTCACAGGCCGCCCTTTTGAAAGGATAGCTGTAGACTTAATGGGTCCGTTTACAGAGATGGCTTTACTAGGTGGTCAGAGGCATATACCATACCCATTCAGGAAGCAGTAACAGTGCCCAAGAAGCTAGTAGAGGAATTTGTGTTGAAGCTAGGCGTTCCTCGCTCTATCCATAGCGACCAGGGGCGACATTTTGATTGTAGTATTTTTTCTAGAAATGTGCAACCTTTTACAAATGAACTAAACACGAACCACTCCGTACAACCCACAATCAGGTGGTTTAGTGGGAAAAAAACAATTAAAAGAACTTTGATCAACATGCTGTCACTTTTTCTTGATGACAATCAAAGAAATTGGGATGAGATACTCCCATATGTGTTGATGGCATACAGGAGCAGTGTTCAATCTTCCACGGGGTTCACACCATACATGGTGCTGTTCGGCAGGGAAATTACTTTATCGGTTGATGTTGTTATGGGAACACAATATGAAAGAAACAGTATGTTTCTCAGTATGTGCAAAAGGTGCAAGGGTATTTAAGCTGTAAAGAGAAATTGCCTAAAAGCCACAGGTAAACAAAAGCTATACTTTGATCTTAAGGTGACACCCCAGAGGTATGAGGAAGATGAGTGTGTGTGGTTTCGAGACTACCAGAGGAAAAAGGGGTTGTCACCCAAACATGAGAAAGAAATTCAAGGGTCCTTTGAAAATTGCAAAAGAACTGTCAGAGGTGCTGTATGAAGTAGTACAGTGTAATGGACTGGTGCCGTGGTGCACTACAACAGGCTCAAACCTTACTTTGGGGTTGTTTCAGAGCATGAGGTCACTGGCACGGGACCAGAGACTGAGTTGAGCACTGACTCATTTATGCCTAGTAAGACATTACTACACCCCCCCCCCCCCTCCCCCCGAGGAAAAAGCAACCAATGCTTCCTAGGTTACCCTTCAGGAGAAGGCTGGGGGACATTGTGACACTGTGGGCTCCAGGGGATGTTAATGCCTCAGTGGAATGGGAACTGGACACTGTCAGGACTGAAAGCTCAGTCAAAGACACAGACTCGTACCACGCAAACGGATGTGAACACTGAGGTTCCCTGTGCACCTGAAGAGAATGTGTCTCCTTTGAGACGGGTCAAGCACCTGAGTCAATTGCAGCAGGAGATCACATGGGTCAAATAACTATTAGGAGGCCTGTTTGGCAAGAGGGTTTTGTGTTGAACTTGGTCAATGCATTCTGAATGTGTTTGGTTACTGTACACTTCTCAGCGGTTATTTTTTTGTGTGTTTATCCAGTTTAAAAAGCGGGTAAGGTTTTACACATTCTAAAGTCTCTCAGCCTATCACACAATGTTATGCAAATGAATTACTGTATGTGAGGATGCGGAGATATGCTGGGGGAGTTATTGGGAAGGCGTTTTGTGCGGTGGGTCTGTTCTTCCAAATAAAATACAACTTGATTATTTCGTGGGAAATCAGTCTCCTCGACTGTTTACGCTAGTCAACAAACAATGTGCGAATTTCGGTGGCTTTACAGTTTAGTTACAATAATAGTAATAGCCACTCCATTTTGCTATCTGCCAGATAACTAGAGGCTAGAGCTGACCTGGCTGTGGTAGCTACTCAGTAGCTTATTCATTCACGTTGGTCGAGAGCTAACTCTGCTAACTAGTTCAGCATTACGAATAAACACACATTTTCTTTCAGTTAAGTTAAATAGCAGTTGCCTTGCCAGCTACATCAGTCAACTAAAGATTAGCCCGTTTCTGTTCCTGTTTCAACTCGGTGGTGAAAGAGCTTATCGAGTACAGTGATCTATGCTCAGCTCTCACTGCTGGTCCAACCAGCCTTCCAGAAGCTTAGCCGTCACACAGCCTGTCAGCCCGCTCTGTGGTGTCCACATGGTCCTAAATCCAGTCGAATTGACACTCCAAAACAACCTATCCGACGCTCTGAGTCGTTCGCATGGCCCTAAAGCACACCGCTGCCTTGGTTTGTAATCACATTATAATGATAAAACTATGGGGGACAAAAATGCAATTTCAGAATGTCCCCAGTGAAAGTTGCATCCCTGGAGAAAACATAGAAAGACACACACAATGGCACATATTAAGCCTACTGATGCCAGTTAATATTTGGGCTGTATTTTATGTGTAGGCTAACTAATTAGGGAAGGGGGAATTCAGGGGAACACGTATGACAGGCACTAACTTGCAATAGCTTAAAAAGTTGTTAGATTGACTTTTAGAACACATAAGCGAATAGCCATCTATTAGACTTTAAATACAGTGCTACTGCTTTTTATTAAATGCAAGTCATCATGTTTTTACAAGAAAACGTCCATATATTTAGCAACAAAAAAAAGACAACGAATGGGTCGCATCTCTGGCAACCGAACCGATAGAATGAACGACCAGACGGCTTGGGTAGCAACCCTAGATTTGTGTTGGGACTATATCTCGTAAAGTATTTTTGCAGTCCCTAATCACAAAGTGAGTGCTATTTATACTCTGTTGTTTTGAGTGACCAGTGTAATTCCTCACAAAAAGATGTGCACGCCATTGATAGATATTCCTGCTGTACCTGGTAAAAGAATAAGCACACCACACAGGATGTTTAAGGTAATATCCCGCTTTAAATGACATGCAGCTCATAAAGCCTTCATAAACACTACATAAATGTGTTATAAATCTATAACCATATGTCATGGTTTATAAAAGGTTCATAAATCTGGCATAACTGTGTGACATAACTACCAATGTCAAATGTGACAACCCACTATGTCAAATATAACTTAAACCTGTGCTTTATAAAGGATGGCATAAGCACTTCTTAATAAAGGCAATATAAATAATACTAAATTGAGGCTTCACAAAGCATTTATAACCCTGTCATGCATCTTGCATTGCATTGCCAGGATATTGGGTCCGATTCCCAGCCATAAGTAAAAATGCTTTGGATAAAAGAGTCTACTAAATTGTATATATTATATTACATGTCACTAAAATATTTCTAGGATGGCCCAACCTATCTTCACTCTTGGGTGCATTTTCAATATTGGCACTCAACTTGCCCCAAAATGCTGTCCTGCAAGATGACACTTTCTAAAGTGCTGTCATGCACAGCAAAAAAACATACTTTTTTTTTTTTTGCCTATTTATGTTTTCTTCCCAAATTCAATTTTCTTAATTTTTCCAGGTTTCAGATGTCCCCCATTTTTTTCTGGGTTATCAAATTTTTTTCACACGTTTCTCTATAGAAAAATGCTTAAACCACATCAGGGGATGACTTTTGAGGTCTGTGAAACCACATCTGTGGATGACTTTTGAGGTCTGTGAAAAATCGAAGAAACTTCGATTTTTGAGTGTAGTTGCCTTATAATTCAGTGAGCCCTGCACTGTTGTTTGGTTAGCAGATTTTCTGTAGTGCAGTAAGCACATGTGATGTGATTCTGCTGCCAATGGAATGGGTGGCGTAAAAGGGGGCTCCTGAGTGGCAGGACACCTTACCCAAACCGGTCGTGCACGTGCGCCATCTTGCACAAATTGATTTCGTCCCCCCACACCAAATGCGATCACGACGCGCAGGTTGAAATATCGAAACAAACTCTGAACCAATTATACTAATTTGGAGACAGGTCGAAAAGCGTTAAACAATTATGGCAATATAGCTAGCTAGCTTGCAGTTGCTGGCTAATTTGTCCTATTTAGCTAGCTTGCTGTTGCTAGCTAATTTGTCCTGGGATATAAACGTTGAGTTGTTATTTTACCTGAAATGCACAAGGTCCTCTACTCCGACAATTATTCCACACATAAAAGAGCCAACCGAATCGTTTCTAGTCATCACTCCTCCTTTCAGGATTTTTCTTCTCTGGACTTTATATGGCGATTGGCATCTAATAGTATTACCATGACCACGACCGACCTCAGTTCGTCTTTCAATCACCCGCGTAACCAATGAGGAGATGAGGAGATGGCACGTGGTTATTAGCTTCTATAAACATGCACCGCGATCAGTGTCACAAATAGAACGGACTTCTATTTTAGCCCTTGACAACGCAGACGCTCGTTGGCATGAGCGAACAGTGTGGGTGTAATAATTGAATAACATGTATGTTTAACTTTATTTTGCAACGCTCGTACACACGACGTGAGCGGTGCGGTCAGTATGTGAGGCAGTGGATCTCAGTGCTAGAGGCGTCAATACAGAGCCTGGTTCGATTCCAGGCGGTATCATAATCGGCCGTGATTGGGTCCCATAGGGAAGCGCAAAATTGGTCCAGTAATGTCCAGGTTAGGGTTTGTCCGGGGTAGGCCGTCATTGTAAATAAGAATTTGTTCTTAACTGACTTGCCTAGTTAAATAAAAGGTTAAACACATTTTTAAAAATGACACCATATAATATTCAGTGTATACAGTGTTTTCGGAAAGTATTCAGACCCCTTGACTTTTTTCCACATTTTGTTACATTACAGCCTTATTCTTATAAAATTGTGAGTGAGCCCACTCCCTTGACTGAGAAGCAACCCCACACATGAATGGTCTCAGTACGCTTTACTGTTGGCATGACATAGGACTGATGGTAGCGCTCACCTTGTCTTCTCCGGACAAGCTTTTTTCCGGATGCCCCAAACAATCGGAAAGGGAATTCATCAGAGAAAATGACTTTACCCAGTCCTCAGCAGTCCAATCCCTGTACCTTTTGCAGAATATCAGTCTGTCCCTGATGTTTTTCCTGGAGAGAAGTGGCTTCTTTGCTGCCCTTCTTGACATCAGGCCATCCTCCCAAAGTCTTCGCCTCACTGTGCGTGCAGATGCACTCACACCTGCCTGCTGCCATTCCTGAGCAAGCTCTGTACTGGTGGTGCCCCGATCCCGCAGCTGAATCAACTTTAGGAGACGGTCCTGGTGCTTGCTGGACTTTCTTGGGCGACCTGAAGCATTCAAAACAACAATTGAACCGCTCTCCTTAAAGTTCTTGATGATCCGATAAATGGCTGATTTAGATGCAATCTTACTGGCAGCAATATCCTTGCCTGTAAAGCCCTTTTTGTGCAAAGCAATGATGACGGCATGTGTTTCCTTGCAGGTCACCATGGCTGACAGAGGAAGAACAATGATTCCAAGCACCACCCTCCTTTTGAAGCTCCCAGTCTGTTATTTGAACTCAATCAGCATGACAGAGTGATCTCCAGCCTTGTCCTCATCAACACTCACACCTGTGTTAACGAGAGAATCACTGACATGTCAGCTGGTCCATTTGTGTCAGGGCTGAAATGCAGTGGAAATGTTTTGGGGGGATTCAGTTCATTTGCATGGCAAAGAGGGACTGCAATTAATTGCAATTTATCTGATCACTCTTCATAACATTCTGGAGTAAATGCAAATTGCCATCATACAAACTAAGGCAGCAGACTTTGTGAAAATTAATATTTGTCATTCTCAAAACTTTTGGCCACGACTGTAGAATTGCAGGAAATTAACCACTAAAATGGATTGGGCAACAAAATTATTTGGGCCCCTAAATGGCTAGTGCCGGCTCTGACTGCATATGTGTGGGTATGGATGTGGGTTCGCAGACCCACGAGCCACTGCAGCCCCTCATGATGAGTTCAGCCCCTACCCCCATCAAAGTTGCTCATCCCTGCTCCAAGTTATCCATTTGCAACATGTAACATTTTGTGAAAACATTTTATTCCGTGACACAAAATGCAAAGATTGTAACTTCTTGTGTCCATAAATTCCAAACAGTGTCTGCATTTTGTGGACAATGTGCAAGTGTGCCTCTTTATCAAAGATTTCTATACAAATTGTATCTTTACTTTTCTTTGCCATTCATTATCCCCACTTTCCTCTGCTTTTGCATTTCTTCTAAAATGCACATGAAGAGATACAAGAAAAGACATCAGAGGAAGGTGTTGATACCGTCTCTCGTACAAATAACTTGAATACAGAAACACATTCATCATGCAATCACAGTTCAAAATATAAAAATATTATTGGAAAAATATAAAGATTAAATGTATTCATGATACCAACAAAATGATTATTTCAATTGATTTAATAATGAAACATGTTTTGTTTAAGAATGTAAACTAGCCTGTGTCTCAAGGTCCTTGCCATGTCACCCAGCCCCTCCTCTGTTCCCCCTCTCTCAGTCACATCCCATCCGTGTCAGTGTTGTCACTTCCACTGCTGTTGTCCAGGTGACAAGGTGTGTGTTCCTTCCATGTGGGCTTTGACCTAAGGACACGTTTCCTGTTGTTGAAGAATTCAATTATTATTTTTAAAAATTCTAAAAACAAGCAGCATAAAACAAGCCTCTTTGCCATACCAAAATCACTCCCATGGATAACCCCTATGGAGACTATGACAAAATACAGATTTCAAACAAATGTTCTCTAAAACATATGAACTTGCCAACCTTCTGTAGTAGATGTTACACCTCGATCTGGGCTTGCTACAACCTAAGACCTCATCCACTGATGGAGCTCTTTCCTGGCACAAAGAAAAATACATTTACAATACACATTAACTTCACATCGGTTTCCTTTTAAACTGAAACAACATTTGACATGTGTTCCATCCAGATGGAGAGAAGTGAGTTCAGTTGGCGCGACTACTGATAAGTGGTCAAGACCTCAACTCGTCAGCAGATAAACAATTGAAAGTACTTACTGCTGAGATATTCTCCTCCCTGGGCCCTCCTGCACACAACTGGTGGTCTTGCGAAGCAATGCACACATCATACTCCCCTGATGTCGGACTTTGCAGCTCCACGCTACTAGCTGTGATAAAAAAATAAAAAATGTAAATAGCTAACATAGAATGCTAGGATTTCAAAAAAGCACAGTCAAATCACATCTTAAGCTAAGCTCATGATTAGCCAGAGCACAATAACTAGAACTAGACTGTTATTGAATATCTTTTTTTTGTGCTGTGATGGTTATTTGTCACTTGTCATAGATTTCTTGCCTTTGGTTAATTTATTTTTGCAGTCTTCCTCACTGGTCTGGCTTTTCTGTGGCAGAGAACACACAGGGGAAAAAACACACTCAAATCTAAAGTGGGTTGCAGAGACAGGAAAACACATGAGTTGCCAAAGCAGAAAAACAGAGTTCAAAAGTAATAATACCACATTGTTATAAATCAGGAAGCACATTACATTTAGTCTCTGCAAGGAACCATCCTCAAAGTCTGACGTCTGAGAGCGAAAGACGTTATTTCATGTAAATATGTTTCCAAAATCAAAAGGCTAACCGAGGCTATCCTTTCCCCAAAATCAAAAGGCTAACTGAGGCTATCCTGTCCCCAAAATCAAAAGGCTAACCGAGGCTATCCTTTCCCCAAAATCAAATGGCTAACCGAGGCTATTCTTTCCCCAAAATCAAAAGGCTAACTGAGGCTATCCTTTCCCCAAAAACTTTTTATGGAAACAATTAACGGAGAGAGAATCTGAGAAGCTTGCAATTCAGTGAATCCAGTAACATTCTAGGTTTTGAATTAAAACAGATCTGAATGGAAGCGGTGTGGTGGAACCCATTCTCACATCATGTTGGGAGCAGGTGTGTCTGTGAAGCCTGGTCTGTAGCGCAATAACCTCTCCCTCTGTCCGGAACAACTGGACCTGCAGCTCATCACAGCGCTCACCCAGCTCCCGAATCTGTTTCCGGTACTGGTCCTTCTCCTGGAGGCCCCGGCAATTGTCCTGGTGGTACTCCTCTCGTGAGGCGATGGCCTACCGCAACAATAGATGAAAGACGAAACAGGGGCTTTGGTTTGCTTTGCTGTAGTGGTTTATATGAAACAGATGGCAAGTGCGGTTGGATGAACATCTGATCACAACCAAAGCAGATAGTTCAATTCTTTCATTTTGATCAAAATAGAAGTAAACTCCTTTCCGGATCAAATTAAAATAAGCACTATGGGACGAATCTTTTATTTATTTTATTTAAAAAAAAAATTTTTTTACCCCCTTTTCTCCCCAATTGTTAGTAGCTACTATCTTGTCTCATCACTACAATTCCCATATGGGCTCGGGAGAGACGAAGGTTGAAAGTCATGCGTCCTCCGATACACAACCCAACCAAGCCGCACTGCTTCTTAACACAGCGCGCATCCAACCCGGAAGCCAGCCGCACCAATGTGTCGGAGGAAACACCGTGCACCTGGCAACCTTGGTTAGCGTGCACTGCGCCCGGCCCGCCACAGGAGTCGCTGAGCGATGAGACAAGGATATCCCTACCGGCCAAACCCTCCCTAACCTGGCCGACACTAGGCCAATTGTGCGTCGCCCCACGGACCTCCCAGTCGCGGCCGGTTACGACAGAGCCTGGGCGCGAACCCAGAGTCTCTGGTGGCACAGCTGGCGCTGCAGTACAGCGCCCTTAACCACTGTGCCACCCAGGAGGCATGGGACGAATCTTAACCATCGCTTGAATGTTCACTTAGTCTTGCATTGATGCCAATGGGAGACAAAGTGAAAGGGGAAGTTAGTCCTAGTATGACACGGTCCTAGAATCACACCATGTTCACCTTGTCTCTCTCCCTGATAACCTCATCCATCTGTTTCAGGATGCCCTCCATTCGGTCACGATACATTTTGGCATCCTTCTTCAATGTCGTGCATTTCAAGTCAAGAACCTCGTTCGCCTCCAAGTACTGCAAGAATAAATCAAACCTACTTGTTACAATTGGAACAACAGAACTTGCTCCATCATGGGAAAACCCAACTTGCACAATTTAACACAGCTATTCCAATGAATGAGGAACAAGCCAGGGCAGATGACAAAAAAATAAGGACATTTATGAATTCCGATGGTGAGGATCAGCATTCTGAGGAAATAACGTGATTTGTGATATACATTTTGCACCTGTGTTGAAAAATCAGTTGAATAACTTATATTTTAAAGATGCTAATATAATCAGTAGTCTTCGCTACAACTAACCCTAAACAGTGCTCATTGTTGTGGAAAATATCAGGCTGTGATGTATACCCTATCCCGCAGTGCCTCAGCATCGTGCAGATCTCTACGCAGGGTGTAGATGTTGTTGACCAGCTCCTGGTGCTGAGCCTGAGAGTGCTGCTTGTAGTCTTCCAGACTTTCAGCGCTCAGCCTCTCTTGATCCAAGGGGGCTGGAGCTGTCCCCTGTTGGAACATAGATGAATCCTGTCACACTACTCAAGACAATACTTTTACCACACTACTGTACCGGCCTGAATCACACTGTGCAGATTCAGATATTTTCTTTTCATTTTGTCCTTTTCAGCAGAGTTCCCTCAAAGTATAGTGGATGCGTAACCAAGCCAGCACAGTACAGCTCAGCTCAGCTCAGCACGACTTGGCTCAGAAGTGCAAAAAGGGTACAATTGTGCATCTGAAAAATCACTTGTACTTTATTTGCAAATACATTTTTCTTGCGGCGCACAAAATGGCACTCCTAGCTGTTATTCCAAAATGTGTCCAGTGCAGCGCATTGTCTTTTTTATTTCACTGCATATCCAAACATTTGTTGAGAAATGATCACAAACGTACCTGAGCAGACGCCTCCAGTTCCTGGATGCGTGCTGCGAGCAGATGATTGTGTCTCTGGAGCTGCAACATCCTGTCCTGGCTGGGTCTCTGCTCCATGGCGTTCTTCAGTTTCACAGTTCTGATTTTTGAGTCGCTCTCCGCGTTCATCAGGCAGTGCTTCAGCTTCTCTATCTATTGATCAATAAAAATCCCATAGAAACTGTATTCGCTGTTGCTGATTGAGTTTGTGCTGTCCTCTAACAAAATCTGTCAACATGTATGACTGCAGAGGTCTTTTTATATAAAAACATTGTTAATCATTTGTCATAAGTTGTTGTGTTTGGGTTTGCCAGAGCTGTAACCCCCCCCTCCCTTCTCACCTCCAGCTGCAGATCACGGTTGGACATGAGGGCACTGTTCTTCTCTTCGCTCAGCTTGGTAACATTGTGCATCAGGCTGTAGTTTTCGTCCTTCAGGTGGCGTACCTCCTCCCACAGCCGGTCTTTCTCTTCCCGCATACGATGTACGCGCTCCTGCTGCTTGCGCAGCTCCCTCTCCCTAACCTGGTGCTGGCGGACAGTGTCCTCCTGTGTGGCTGCAGCCGCAGCGGCCTCTTGTCTGCGCCGGCGTTCCTCCTGCAGTCCCTTCTGCAGACGTGTGACCTCATTCATCAAGAACTGAGTCAGTCCTGACTCACCCACCGTGTCTATGATGTCAGAGAGAGTATGTTATGCAGTGGAGGCTGCTGAAGGGAGGACGGCTCATAATAATGGCTGGAAAGGAGTAAATGGAATGTCATCAAACACATGGAAACCATGCGTATGATGTGTTTGATACCATTCTGCTACAGCCACTACCACGAGTCCGTCCTCCCCAATTAAGGCGCCACCAACCTCTTGTGATGTTATATTATGGACAAATCCATTGTCACAGTCAGACATTGGCACTTTGAAGGATCTTAGCAATACATTTAACTCGTAACTTACAAAAATGCATAAAAGCTTGAATGGAAAACACAACTATTCTACAGAAAGATGGTTCATAGCTACTCACCAACTAGTATGGAGAAGACCCGGGCAGGTTCTTTGCCAGTAATTTTGTGATACAGTCGAGGATAGTCCAGCTCCAAGCTCTCAAGGAATGCTACATAGCCTTTGTGTCCAGTTCTTTGAAGAATATCCAATAGTGCACCTGTGAGCATGAATCTGAGGTTTAAAAGTAAGGTATGGACATTCATTTCAGGTCATCGTTATTTAGCAGATTATCACATCTCTTGATATATATAGCAATCGTCTGAGATGCGCAGTGCAATTGCAATAAGGATGACCTGGAATGCAACTTAATTATTGTAGTTCAAAGTAAAAAGTGGAACACTTGACCGTTTTCTCAATAACCTGAAATAGAAGAGAGTGCCTTACCTACTTTGCGTCGGCGGACGACCAGATTGGGGTCATTGAATATCTGCTCCTCATCATCACAGCTTAGCACCTTGCACTGCCGCAGGTAGGGAGTGATTTGCGACGGCTCAATGGTCTTTGTCAGCAGCAGTCTGTATTCCTCCAGCTGGACCCAGCACTCATCATCCTCCATATCTGACACACTCTGACTGTCAGTCCCAATTGTCTCTGGGTCCTGCTGGTCTAATAACTCCTTCACTGAGGGTTTATCAACTTGGAGCGAACTCTAGTTGTTAAAGTGGCTACAATCCAAATGTGGAACTGTTATGTGGAACTGCTGTTTTATGATGCAAGAGTCAAGTTCCTTTTTTTTGTAGGAGTTATTTCAGTTTTTCCATTTCCCCCATTTCACAAGTATTTGTGCTGAGACAAACTCTTCAAGAAAATGTTTAATAGTGGAAATGTAACAACAGTGGTGACTTCTTGAAAAGTTGTGAATAATCGACCTACCAACATACAGCATGTTCCTTTTTTCCTAATAAGCCAACACAGACTTATGGAGTGATTAGAGTGATAGAGTATTGGCAGTAGTACGGACATCTGCAGTTACTCACTCTCTTCTTTAATGACTTTGAGGCAATGGCTGACTGACTCCCTCAATCCTTTTCTTCCATCTTGTTTGTTGCTAAAAACAGTTGTGGTGATAAAACGACTTAATTACACTAGTTTTGAAAGTTAAGGTAAAAACATGGATTTTCTTCATTGCAAAAGATATTCAAAACAAGTTCCTCATTAAGTATTGTCTAGTTTATATACACACAATATATAATATTAATACATTTATTAACTATGATTACAAAATTCCCAGGTTTTCCCAGAAATCCTGAATAGAGAATGTCAGATTTCCTGCTTATTCCCTCCTGATCCCGGGAATATTTCAGCCAGGATTTTTGGGAAAGTTACCAGAATTTTGCATCACTATTAGCTCATGAAAGTGCACAATTGTTAGTTTTAGGCTAATAAACGTTTGCATCCTGGATAAAAATAAAATAATTGTTCACAGGCAGAGAGGTGTGGCCCTTTGAGGATATTTCTGGCCAAACTTTGACCACAATTAAACCAACCTGCCAGATGATTGGTTTAATGAGTGTTATAAACCAGGTGATTTGAGCCCTGAATGTAGATTGCCTGAATGCCCTATTATTTTAGACCATATAATGGTTGTGGGAAACAATTACTATTTACTTGTCTAATTACAATGGTAACCAGTTTATAATAGCAATAAGGCACCTTGGGGGGGGATATGGCCAATATTCAGTGCATTCAGAAAGTATTCAGACCCCTTAACTTTTTCCACATTTTGTTACGTTACTGCCTTATTCTAAAATGTATTAAATAAAAAAAATCCTCAGCAACGCAAAGTACCTGCCCAATCAATTGAATTTACCACAAGTGGACTCCAATCAAGTTGTAGAAACATCTCAGAGATGATCAATGACAATAGGATGCACCTGAGATACATTTCCAGTCTCATAGCAAAGGTTCTGAACACGTATGTAAATAAGGTATTTTTGTTTTAAAAAATGTCTAACAACCTGTTTGATCAATGGAAACAGGATGCACCGGAGATACATTTCCAGTCTGAGTGTTCAGAACCTTTGCTATGAAACTGGAAATGTATCTTTGGTGCATCCTATTTTCATTGATCATCTTTGAGATGTTTCTACAACTTGGAGTCCACCTGTGGTAAATTCAATTGATTGGACATGATTTGGAAAGGCACACACCTGTCTACAGTACCATGGCTAAGGGCAGAATCCAGGTACTTTGGGTTGCATGGTGCCCAGGAAGAGGACTTATCCGTGGTATATTGGCCATATATACACCACACCTGTTCGGGCTTTATTGCTTAATGAAAGTCTTTTTTGCAGACTTATACTACACTGAACAAAAATATGAATGCAACATGTAAAGTGTTGGCCCATGTTTCATGAGTTGAAATAAAAGATCCCAGATATGTTCCATACATACAAAATCTTATTTCTGTCAAATGTTGTGTTTACATCCCTGTTAGTGAGCATTTCTGCTTTGCCAAGATAATCCATCCACCTGACAGGTGTGGCATATCAAGAAGCTGATTAAATCGCATGATCATTACACAAGTGCACCTTGTGCTGGGGACAACAAAAGGCCACACTAAAATGTGCAGTTGTCACACAATGCCACAGATGTCTCAAGTTTTGAAGGCGTGTGCAATTGGCATGCTGACTGCAGGAATGTCCACCAGAGCTGTTGCCAGAGAATCGAATGTTAATTTCTCAACAACAATCCGCCTCCAACGTCATTTTAGAGAATTTGGCAGTAAGTCCAACAGGCCTCACAACCGCAGACCATGTGTATTGCGCCGCGTGGGCGAGTGGTTTGCTGATGTTAACGTTTTCAACAGGTTGCCCCATGGTGGCGGTGGGCTTATGGTATGGGTAGGCATAAGCTATGGACAACAAACACAATTGCATTTTATCGATAGCAATTTAAATACAGAGATACCGTAAAGAGATCCTGAGGCCCATTGTCACGCCATCCATCTGCTGCAATCACCTCGTGTTTCACGACAATGCCCCGTGTCGTAAGGATCTGTACACAATTCCGGGAAGCTGACAATGTCCTAGTTTTTCCATGGCCTGCATACTCAGCATGTTTGAGATGCTCTCGATCGATGTGTACGACCGCGTGTTTCAGTTCCCGCCAATATCCAGCAATTTGGCATAGCAATTGAAGAGGAGTGGGACATTCCACAATCAACAGCCTGATCAACTCTATGCGAAGGAGAGTTGCATGAGGCAAATGCTGCATGAGGCAAAGGGTGGTCACACCAGATACTGACTGGTTTTCTGATCCACGCCCCTACTTTCTTTGAAAGGTATCTGTGAAATACATAGATTAGGGCCTAATAAATGTAAATTTACACCATTTCCTTATATGAACTTTGACCTTTTTGCATGTTGTGTTTATTTTTGTTCAGTATATTATGGACCATGAAAATGGGTAAATGGACTGTGATATGCAAATACATTGACGGTCAACCTGAGCCAAGTGCTCTGAAGACCCATCCAGATATTTATTTTTTAAACAAGTAGAATGATATTACAAAATATGTACAGGTCAACATAACTTTCTCTTTTCACAATATGTATAAGAAAATTTCAATTATGAACAAAAACAAGTACAAATATGAACCATTAGTTTAGTGCAGTGGTCACCAACAGGTCGATTGTTAAAAACTAAGCCATGCTATTTGTTTTTTTCCCCCACTGTTGAAAGTAGGTGCACTTGATTCAGCAGCCCTAGCACAGGGAAGACTGTGTTCCCATTTTTAACAATTGAATGTGTCTGAAGGTAGAGCAAATCAAGTGAACCAATAGGCCTGCCACTGACCAATCATAGCTCAGACCGCCATGTCTGCAGTTTCCTTGTGCCTGAGACTTCTTTTTACAGTCTTGAACTCACAGCAAAGTTGATACTGTCAGATTTAAAAACCATGACTAGAGACTCAACGAGTACAGCAAAGAGCTGCAGTTTTTATAAGTTCATGTTCAAGTTATTCAGCCCTGTCAACACTTTTATAAGCCATCATAGAATGCACATTCCCCCTACTTCCAATCTCGCCACAATCAGCACTGCAGCTGCAATGAATGAGTATAGAAAAGCATTCCGATAAGCTTGTGTTATTATTAGCTGCTTGTCTTTAATATTGAGGAATATTTCACTTTCTCTGGTCATAGGAGTAACATTAATTTGTGCACGAGGCAGAAATAATGCAGTGCAACTTGACTTTTGCCATCAGCTGGAAGACTGTGTCCCCCTTTCTCAGCAGAGGGATGGCGAGTCAGGTGAGAGGAAGCTTCAAGAGCTGCTCCTTCTCCTCAGATTGACCATCGGATGCAGGCCATCAGTCCAGTAAAAAAATAAAAGCAAATTTTGCTCACTCAGCTGTGCCTCACAAACAAATTATCTATTACCAGTGGGATTATATACCAAATGTGTGTTTTATATATATTTATTTATTTTCAAAATGGTCTGAGAAGAACATAGCCAGGGCAATTCAAGCAGAACAAATATGCAGTGATAATGTATTGGGGCCTATAGCCTACTGCACTAACTTCATGGCTACAGATCTGTTTTTAACTGGCTAATGTTGCGTAGGCTTACATTTCTTAAGTCACGTTTATTTAAAATATGAGCGGTAGATCGGCTTGCATTTGGACTCAGTGATCTTGACTCAGAACAGGTTGGTGACCACTGGTTTAGTGCAAATTCGACAGCTTAAAATTCGTCTGAACTATTCTGTACTGAGTGACATAGAATACAGCTATCCACTGCCATCTTCTATCAATTCCAGTAACATCACAAAATTGGCAAGAACTTTCAAACACAAAACCTGGTTAACCCGTAAGACCACACGTCACTCCAAAACGACTCCATTTACTCTGTGTCCGTGTTGAGGTAGCGACTTTTATTTCTTGTGGTGATTCCAGAGTAGGAGGTGGCAGGAGGTCCTTTTCCGTCTGTGCTTAGCAGAGGGGCCTGAGAAAAGAGCATAACACAAGCGCAGCGGTTCAAGTGAGAGGAGGAGGACGGCATGGCAGTGTTTACGAACACATGGTTTGAGACTGAACTCACCTGGAGTGTTGTTGGCTGTTCATACCCGGTATCCGTCTGCTCCACTGGACAGTTCCTGAAAGGTTCCTCCTCCACCTCACCGTGGTCCGGGGAGGGAAACTTGGAGACTTTCACCGGATTGATAGTAGCCAAAAGAGCAGGCATGGTGAAACAGGACAAGAACCGAGCCTTCAGGAGCAGGTAGCCTGGGTTATGGCTGAAGCGCTCTGCCACAAAGCTCCGCACTGCAGCTACCTGCTGCTGTTCTTCCTGGTTCTCTTTCTCCTCTGGAGGTAGGAGCTGCATTGCACGAACTGCCAATGTCTTTTTACATTTCAGGAGACCCGATAGGGTATTAAGACTGCTGACAAAAGGGGGTAAGTAGGGCAGAGTGACACCCAAATCCGGAAGCGCAACTCCTCGCTTGCCGCTCAACCACTCTCTCACTTGTGCCGGGTCCTCCATGAACATCAGGTTGGGATCAAACTGCATTAGCTCCGGATTGCGGGGTGGAGGGACACTTTTAGGGTGGTTAAGCTGCACGATTCGGAGGGCTCCCTGTGGGAATGAGGCTGGAAGGGAGCCTGGAGGGACGTTAAGGACTAAAGCCTGTGGAGGGCCAGTCTGCGGTCTGATGGGAGCCGAGATGACCGTGTTCATGGAAATAGGTGAAACTGCATTGAGCTGAGGACAAGTGGTTGCCACAGCCTGCATGACTGGGTTAGTTATTCTCATGCGTTTTACTGGGTTGGCCATTCTTAGAGCAGTGTTGCTTGTGATGGTAATGGAGGTGGAGAGAGAGTTTACAGATGGGGAGGCAGTTCCCTGTGCTACAGATGAGGCAGGAGATACCATGAGGGCAGATGGTTCTTTAGGGGTAGAGGGAGATGGGCAGACATAGGTCATATTGGGAGAGGCTTGTGTTGCAGCAGCATTTAGTGTTAGAGGGACTTGCTGGTTGATAATAATAGGAGATGGACAAGAAGGTGCAAGAGTATTTCGTGGTAGAATCTGAGGTGTCATCTGGATGCCAATGCCACTGATTGGCACAAGTCCAATGGGCGTCAGGACCCAGGCAGTTTGTGGAGGGGACATAACCACGTTAGAAGGCTGGACAACTAGGCTCTCTTTGGTACGGGCTTTCTTGCGTTTGGGTGACTCTTCCACTGACTTTTTAGCAATCGCAGCATCCTTGAGGGCCTGTGCTTTCTCAGTAGGTTTACGATTGCGTTTTCTCCCTAAATTATTCTCATTAGCCTCCTCATTCACCCGGTCTATTGTAGTTGAGGATTGGATGGAAAGGGGAGCAGGGAGTATAGGTTGGTTGGGGGTCGAGGGTATAAGTTGACCAGGTGTGGAGGGTATGGGTAGGCTGGGGGTAGAGAGTACAGGTTGACCAGGTGTGGAGGGTATAGGTCGGCTGGGGGTAGAGGGTCTGAGTTGGGTAAGTGCGGAAGGAACGAGTTGTTGTCTGGAAGTTGGAGTGGAGGGGACCGCAGGACGTGGGATGGACTGTACTACAGGCGGTGCAATGACAAAGGTCTGAGGGATCATCATCACAAGTTGACTGTTCTGCTTCCTCTTCTGCTGCTCGTTTCCCTTCTGGTTTAGCATACTGGCCACAGTTCTGGGACCATGGCATTGCTTTGGGATTTTCAATGAAGCTAGAAAAAGTAAATAAAACAGGGGTATTTACATTAAACTCACATAAAATGTAATATTGATGAATAGATGTATTTAAGACAAATAGAAAAATACTGTGCAGTTGACCATCACTGATCTGAGTACTGAGTCTCTTAGCTAATGTATAAGTTATTTTGGGTGGTATAAATACACTGAAAGTAACCAGGAAGTGACTGCCCCTAAGCACTGTAGTTTTTAAACGTTTAAAAACAATTTTTCAAATGTTCTTCAATGCCCAAAGACGTAGCGCACTGGTCTTCATAAAAGGCATCTTGTAGAAGTATGTTCCTCTACAAACACACAGCATTTTATAACTGACATTGTTAACATGAATTTCATTACACAATCACGAAGCCAATTCAAAACAGCATGGTAAACGATACGGAAGTACAGCGGAAGTGACCGTCACTTTCACAGGGTATGACATATTCAAGGCCATATACAAATATAATGTTACCCTGTTTCGCTTCCCAAGATATATTTCCCAGGTGTACAGCCTGAAACAGATAAATTGACGTCACAATTGTTACAATAAGCACTGTTCAAATTGATTATAAGTAGAAATGACTTTAGATGCAAAAATGTAAAACCGTATGAAGGTTGTAAAGTACGAGAACCTTTTGTTTATAGTGTAGTAAATTATACTCACTTGGTTGTTACGCATTTTAATGATCTGCTTACAGCCTTCTGCATCTAAACGGAGGACCTGTTTCAGATCACAACATTAGAAAATGAGCAATGCATTATATATTGGTCATACTATCAGGATCGCTGACAACGGCTTCAAAATATGGTATTATAATCAGTTAACCTTTTTCAGAAATTCTGGGCTGATGTTATGACGCATTAATTGTGTACCATAATAACTAGTCATTTTCTCTTGATATGCCAATAAAGAAAAAAAAGTGTTCAATCTTTCAAAAGTTTGGGGTCACATAGAAATGTCCTCGTTTTTGAGAAGAAAAAACATGGCAAAATGTTTTGAGAATGACACAAATATTAATTTCCACAAAGTTTGCTGCTTCAGTTGTCTTTAGATATTTTTGTCAAATGTTACTATGGAATACTGGAGTATAATTACAAGCATTTCAAAGTGTCAAAGGTTTTTATTGACAATTGCATCAATTGATGCAAAGAGTCAATATTTGCAGTGTTGACGCTTTTTTTTCAAGACATCTGCAATCCGCTCCTGGCATGCTGTCAATTAACTTCTGGGCCACATTATGACTGATGGCAGCCCATTCTTGCATAATAAATGCTTGGAGTTTGTCAGACTTTGTGGGTTTCTGTTTGTCCACCCGCCTCTTGAGGATTGACCACAAATTCTTAATGGGATTAAGGTCTGGGGAGTGTCCTGGCCATGGACCCAAAATAGATGTTTTGTTCCCCGAGAAACACTTGGTTATCACTTTTCCTTATGGCAAGGTGCTCCATCATGCTGGAAAAGGCATTGTTCGTCACCAAAAACTGTTCCTGGATGGTTGGGAGAAGTTGCCCTCGGAGGATGTGTTGGTAGAAGGCCAGCATCCCGGAGTAGCCGCTTCACTGTTGCCGTTGAGACTGGTGTTTTGCGGGTACTATTTAATGAAGCTGAAGACTTGTGAGGCGTCTTTCTCAAAAACAAGGACATTTCTAAGCAACGCCAAACTGTTGAACGTTAGTGTATGTTACTATACTGGCCAGAATATCTGCATAGGCCTACATCAGGGGTTCGCAAACCTTTTTGGCCCACGACACCATTTGAATATAAAAAAGTGAATGTAATCAACAGCGAAAGTTTACTTTTTAATTCTATTCAGTCTATTACAAATCAGTCTGACACTACTTTTGACAGTACAGTATTTCAATACGAAGGTAGTATGGTTTAAATGACTGAAATACATCAGAAAGGTATTGGGAATTACAGACGATCATCAGGCAAGAATTTATAATGATCTTTTGTGTAGAAAAGAACATAATTTATGTTATTTTTCCCCCCAGTCCGAGTTAGTGCCTGGTCTGTTCACTCTGTCCTAATGAGTCCTGCTTGGCTTGTGGGTAAATATACACTGTGTACAAAAAACACTAAGGACACCGTCCTAATATTTGAATTGCACCCCCCCCCCCTCCCTTTTGCCCTCAGAACAGCCTCAATTTGTCGGGGCATGGACTCTACAAGGTGTCGAAAGCGTTCCACAGGGATGCTGGCCCATGTTTACTACAATGCTTCCCACAGTTGTGTCAAGTTGGCTGGATGTCCTTTGAGTGGTGGACCATTCTTGATGCACACAGGAAACTGTTGAGGGTAAAGAAAAAACAGCAGCGTTGCAGTTCTTGACACAAACCGGTGTGCCTGGCATCTACTAACATACCTCGTTCAAAGGCACTTACATATTTTGTCTTGCCCATTCACCCTCTGAATGGCGCACATACACAATCCATGTCAACAATTGTTTCAAGGATTAAAAATCTTTCTTTAACCCATCTTCGCTCCTTCATCTACACTGATTGAAGTGGATTTAACAAGTGACATCTATAAGGGATCAGTTTCCACAGTCAGTCTATAGCATGGATAGAGCAGGTGTCCTTAATGTTTTGTACACTCAGTGAATGTGTTCCTGAAAGTCTTTCAGTGTTGGGGTCATAATATGAACCAAGCACAATTTTATTTATTTATTATTTTATTTATATCTATTTTCAAATCAGGCAATCTCGACCACTGGTTTGGGAAACGCTGGCCTAGGAGCTTGCATCCTTAAGTAAAACCTGACTGGCATAATATGAAATAATTGTGGACATTCATAGAAAGTGTTATATTTGTGGGTTCATTCCCTACCTGCAGAAAGAACAAGAACACTGGGCTATTGGTGAGTCCAATGCTCTCTGCTCTCTCTCGCACCATGTCCGCTAAAAAAAAACAACAAGAGATCATAGGATCAAGTCATCGGTTCAGTCCTGAAAGAACCATTATGAAACCACGAAAATGCAAATTGTCGTTTTCTACAAGTGAGAGAGGAGTTGTGACTTATTGCCTTGACATCTTGTAAAGTACCTTCACGGCGCTTGTTTGAAGAGGGTGGTGGGGGCATAAGCACATTGCCCACCCAGGGAGTGACTGCCAACTGAAGGGAATAGTTGAGAGTGACGCAGGTTTCACTGTTGGCAGAGGACTCCTTTTGTCTTGAGGACTTGTGGGCTGTCCCCTGGTCACCACTGATAGGCCCACTGTTTTTCTGCAGAGACAAATGCATGGGACAGAAAACAGAAGACCTGTAATCACAGACTTCACAAGGAGAAGACCTCTGTATAAAAAAAGCTCAATATGTGTCATAGATAGAGCTGGATGGGCCATGCAACTAAAGCGTTGAGCACACAACTATGACAACATATTTTGTTCACTCCCTTCTAACCTTGATTCAACAGTTTATATCTACGTATTTGTATGAAACGGTCAGATGCATTGATGGATTGTAATAATAATAATAATAAATAAATAATAATAATGCAACATATTTTTATTATAATGTATACAGACAAATTAATAAAAATGTACCCACTGGAAACAACTTTGTTTTGGATTTGTTTTAAAGCAATTGAAACACCTGTTTCAACACAAGGAGAGTGTCACCTGGCGACTTACGTGTTTTCTGGCATTGGTTTTCTTCCAAGCGATCAGGTTTCTCACCTCTCCGTAGCACACCTTCAGCATGGCCAGGTCACTGTTGTAATCCTTTAGAAGGAACACATACAGAGAATGTCACATGCTACTTTATGTCACAAAGCCGGCTCAATGGGTTAGCTTGCTAACTTTCCAACATATTCTAAAATCATCATCTTATTTCAGGAGGTCATAAACAGTGACACCCACTTCAAAATGAGCACTGTGTAATTGACGCCACACTCCAAACCGCTGATTAAAGTTAACTGCCTCGCTTAATGATCCTTTTCTGTGATACACTGATTAAGTAAATATTTATGGTTACCGATGCAGGTCCACAGTATGCGTTATGATGAGTGCTATTTAGGAACAAAATGACAATAGGGACAGGTGTTGAAAATGTGCATAAGGGAAATAAATAAATGCCGGTACCTTCTTTGCTAGGATTGGGGGGTTTTGTCCGATGACAGTGGCAGCAGGCTTGCCGAAGCGGTCCAGGATAGTGGAACGTACCACTATGACCTTGCGTGCCGCATCCTGGCTGTCCGTCGTTGCCTGCTCTTGCGTTGTGTTCTTGCTGGGCCGTTCAACCATCATGCTCCTCACCTTCCCCAGCCCTTCAAACTCCTTCTCTAGCACGGGGATCCATTGCTCCATGTCTGGTTGGGTGTAGTCTTTGATAATGTCACTTTCCTGATCAGACCAGTGCGGTTCAATGAACGTCTGTTTCTTCTCGTCGTCACTGTCCATAAACTCAATCTCGACGTTCTCCTCCTCATCGGAGCTTGAGTGCTCATCATCGTCTAGCCTCATCAGCTTACTCTTGATGCTCCTCACAGCCGCGATCTTTCTCCTTCGCTGCAATGCTCTTTTACTATTGTCCCTCTGTCTGGGCTGTTTACAAAAACAAAGAGAAGAATTAACTGTGTCCAGTGTCACAGATTGAGTTGAGAGAGACGTGAACGCTACATAGTCAACACTGACCTTGTACCCGGTCATTCTCCTCCACTGATGAAGGACCTGGCAGTCAATTCTGTTGGGAATCTCGGCAGCTATCTTAGACCATTTACCTATAAAAAAGGACAAAATGAACCGTTAGACGATTAATATCAAGAAAGACGATGGATTATTTTGATATAGTTTCTGTGCGAGACAGCTTTATATAACAGTTCCTACGTCCATATTTCTCCACCAATCGTTTGAGCTGTGCCTTTTCCTTCTCGTCAAAGGGCCCCTTCTTCACGTTCCCAACCAGGACGTCCACGTACCTACAGGGTAAAACAGAGTTTGTCAGTGACAGTATGTTCTAACACTTTTTAAGTTTGAATTAACTAAAATGGGTTGGCCAACAGGGAAATGGTCAGGGAATGTGGTGAGAGTTTGGTCAATGTATTAGCTCTATCGATCAGTCCATATTAGTCCTCACCTGTCCCGACACTGGCCATCATTTCTGCCAGGCACATCCTGACGGATCTTCCACCACTTCCCCGCCCCGTGTTTAGCCACTGCGCTCAGCAGCATCTGCAACAACCAAAAATCGGAGCACAACTTATATTATCAAATAACTATACACTACCGTTCAAAAGTTTTGGCGTCACTTAGAAACGTCCTTGTTTTTGAAAGAAAAGCACATTCAAATAACATCAAATTGTCCATTAAAATAACATCAAATTGATTAGACATACAGTGTAGACATTAATGTTGTAAATGACTATTGTTGCAGGAAACGGCAGATTTTTTATGGAATATCTACATAGGTGTACAGAGGTCCATTATCAGCAACCATCACACTTGTGTTCTAATGGCACGTTGTGTTAGCTAATCCAAGTTTATCATTTTAAAAGGCTAATTGATCATTAGAAAACCCTTTTCCAATTATGTTAGCTGAAAACTGTTGCCCTGATTAAAGAAGCAATAAAACTGGCCTTTAGACTAGTTGAGTATCTGGAGCATCAGCATTTGAGAGTTCGATTACAGGCTCAAAATGGCCAGAAACAAATAACTTTCTTCTGAAACTTGTCAGTCTATTCTTGTTCTGAGAAATGCCAAGAACATTGCTAAGAAACTGAAGATCTCGTACAATGCTGTGTTCTACTCCCTTCATAGAAAGCGCAAACTGGCTCTAACCAGGATAGAAAGAGGAGCGGGAGGCCCCGGTGCACAACTGAGCAAGAGGACAAGTACATTAGTGTCTAGTTTCAGAAACAGACGCCTCACAAGTCCTCGACTGGCAGCTTCATTAAATAGTATCCGCAAAAAAACACCAGTCTCAACGTCAACAGCGAAGACGCGACTCCGGGATGCTGGCCTTCTAGGCAAAGTTGCAAAGAAATAGCCATATCTCAGACTGTCCAATAAAAAGAAAAGATTAAGATGGGCAAAAGAACAGACACAGGACGATTGGAAAAAAAGTGTTATGGACAGACAAATCTAAGTTTGAGGTGTTCGGATCACAAAGAAGAACATTCGTGAGATGCAGAAAAAATGAAAAGATGCTGGAGGAGTGCTTGACGCCATCTGTCAAGCATGGAGGCAATGTGATGTTCTGGGGGTGCTTTGGTTGTGGTAAAGTGGGAGATTTGTACAGGGTAAAAAGGATCTTGAAGAAGGAAGGCTATCACTCCATTTTGCAACAAAATGCCATAACCTGTGGACGGCGCTTAAATTGGAGCCAATTTCCTCCTTTTATTTATTTATTTATTTTATTTCACCTTTATTTAACCAGGTAGGCAAGTTGAGAACAAGTGCTCATTTACAATTGCGACCTGGCCAAGATAAAGCAAAGCAGTTCGACACATACAACGACACAGAGTTACACATGGAGCAAAACAAACATACAGTCAATAATACAGTATAAACAAGTCTATATACGATGTGAGCAAATGAGGTGATATAAGAGAGGTAAAGGCAAAAAAAGGCCATGGTGGCAAAGTAAATACAATATAGCAAGTAAAACACTGGAATGGTAGATTTGCAATGGAAGAATGTGCAAAGTAGAAATAAAAATAATGGGGTGCAAAGGAGCAAAATAAATAAATTAATTAAATACAGTAGGGAAAGAGGTAGTTGTTTGGGCTAAAATATAGGTGGGCTATGTACAGGTGCAGTAATCTGTGAGTTGCTCTGACAGTTGGTGCTTATTAAAGCTAGTGAGGGAGATAAGTGTTTCCAGTTTCAGTGCTTTTTGTAGTTCTTTCCAGTCATTGGCAGCAGAGAACTGGAAGGAGAGGCTGCCAAAGAAAGAATTGGTTTTGGGGGTGACTAGAGAGATATACCTGCTAGAGCATGTGCTACAGGTGGGAGATGCTATGGTGACCAGCGAGCTGAGATAAGGGGGGACTTTACCTAGCAGGGTCTTGTAGATGACATGGAGCCAGTGGGTTTGGCGACGAGTATGAAGCGAGGGCCAGCCAACGAGAGCGTACAGGTCGCAATGGTGGGTAGTATATGGGGCTTTGGTGACAAAACGGATTGCACTGTGATAGACTGCATCCAATTTGTCGAGTAGGGTATTGGAGGCTATTTTGTAAATGACATCGCCAAAGTCGAGGATTGGAAGGATGGTCAGTTTTACAAGGGTATGTTTGGCAGCATGAGTGAAGGATGCTTTGTTGTGAAATAGGAAGCCAATTCTAGATTTAACTTTGGATTGGAGATATTTGATATGGGTCTGGAAGGAGAGTTTACAGTCTAACCAGACACCTAAGTAGTTGTCCACAAATTCTAAATCAGAGCCGTCCAGAGTAGTGATGTTGGACAGGCGGGTAGGTGCGGGTAGCGATCGGTTGAAGAGCATGCATTTAGTTTTACTTGTATTTATGAGCAATTGGAGGCCATGGAAGGAGAGTTGTATGGCATTGAAGCTTGCCTGGAGGGTTAACACAGTGTCCAAAGAAGGGCCAGAAGTATACAGAATGGTGTCGTCTGCGTAGAGGTGGATCAGAGACTCACCAGCAGCAAGAGCGACCTCATTGATGTATACAGAGAAGAGAGTCGGTCCAAGAATTGAACCCTGTGGCACCCCCATAGAGACTGCCAGAGGTCCGGACAGCAGACCCTCCGATTTGACACACTGAACTCTGTCAGAGAAGTAGTTGGTGAACCAGGCGAGGCAATCATTTGAGAAACCAAGGCTGTCGACTCTGCCGATGAGGATGTGGTGATTGACAGAGTCGAAAGCTTTGGCCAGATAAATGAACACGGCTGCACAGTAATGTTTCTTATCGATGGCGGTTAAGATATCGTTTAGGACCTTGAGTGTGGCTTGAGGTGCACCCATGACCAGCTCTGAAACCAGATTGCAGATTGCACTCCTACAACAGGACAATGACCCAAAGCACAGCTCCAAACTATGCAATAACTATTTAGGGATGAAGCAGTCAGCTGGTATTCTGTCTATAATGGAGTGGTCAGTACAGTCACCGGATCTCAACCCTATTGAGCTGTTGTGGGAGCTTGACAGCAGCTTGACCGTATGGTATGTAAGAAGTGCCCATCAAGCCAATCCAACTTGTGGGAGGTGCTTCAGGAAGAATGGGGTGAAATCACTTTAGGTTACCTCAACAAATGGACAACTAGAATTCCAAAAGGTCGGCAAGGCTGTAATTGCTGCAAATGGAGGATTCTTTGACGAAAGCAAAGTTTGAAGGAGACAATTATTATTTTAACTAAATGTTTTATTTATTTATAACCTTGTCAACATCTTGACTATATTTCCTATTCATTTTGCAACTCCTTGCATGTATGTTTTCATGGAAAACAAGAGCATTTCTAAGTGGCCCAAAAACTTTTGAACGGTAGTGTACATATCGGCACATCTCAAACTGCCCTTGTAACAGATTCGATGAATCAAATCAATTTCCCTACAAAAAATCCACAAACCCTCCTGACCATACCTCATCTTCTTCTTTAGACCAATAGCCTTTTTTGAGGGTGGGGTCCAGAACCTGAGTCCACCGATACATCAGCTGGCATGAATCCCGGCCCTCCATGAAATAGGAGACTGGAGTAAAACAGAAAATCACAGAAAAGGCAAGTGAAATTTCCAAAACCAAACACACAACGCACTACAACGACAAGCTACAGTATCTTGTATTGAACAAGCACCTTGTCTAGAGAAACGAGTTAGTAGACTTGAACAGTGGACAGTAAGTAGTATCCCGAGAGCTTCTCGCCCCACTGGAGCATAACAGTGAAGGGGACATCAATAATAACAACCGTCATCGATGTGCACAAACAATAAAAAAATATGTTCACGCGTAAAACCCCAGGGTGTACACTGGGAGGCGGGAACTTACTCTGGGTGTACGGGATGTAGTTCCCGATACGCATCTTCTCCACCAGCTCTCGAAGGATCTCGTCCTCCACGCCGCCCCACTTCCTCCTCCTGAAGTCGGTACAGATGTAGCGCTGGTACGTCTGGAGACACATGAAGGCTGTCCTGTTGGTCTGTGTGTGACAGACAGAGGGGGGGGGGGCATGAGTTCAGAATGGATAACGCTGAATCGTTTACACATTCAAATAAATGGTTTGTGTTAAGACGTTCGGGGAATTACACTTGATCTACCTACTACCGAGAAACTTTAACCGTTCACTTATCTCTAAGCAAAGCCCAATCAAACTGTGCAAATCAGGCCTGGAAATCACGCCTCTGGATCCCACTGATAGGAAGGGGTAATGACCATGATTCATGATTGGCCAATACTATACATCTGCTCTTACCCCAAGTTTATCAGCAATCAGATCCCAGTTGTGGTGCCCATGTTTTAAAGCGACTTTCTTGAGCATTTCAATTTCGTTTTCCTTCCAACTGGCTTTGTTAATGGAGGGATGCAGGTAGTTCTGCCAAAAGCTTTTTATGTGTTCAGCTTCACGGATGCCTTCAAACTGGATAGGAATACGATTTCAGAGTCAACACTTAAGCCTTTTTAACAATAGGAAAACAAACGGGGGAGATGACCGAAGTTACACAACCCACATCAATATTGGAAATCTTTTGCCAATCATGGTCATCATAACGGCCACCCATCAGCTCATCCTCCTTCAGTGCGCTGCAAGGTAAAGCAGATCCGGAAACAGTCATACAGCAATGGTTTGACTCAGGGATGAACGTGACAGTACATATTGATTAAACAATTCAAATCCATTTAACCGCTTTGCGTTAAGTGAGAACAAAACAGACCTGTCTGACAAGATAACCTGACGCATCTTGGAATTAATAGGCAAGGTCATTATTTCCCATTAAAGAGTTATGACGGTAATCACCTGATGGCCTCAATGTCCTTTTCAATTTCAGTGATTTGTTTCCGCAGGATTTGCTTTTCCACATTTTCAGAGCTGACCATTTTCTGTGTAAGGTATTCCACCCTATGAGACAAAAGAAACTTCATGTCATTCATGAAGGCCATTGGGTTAATAATCCTAATCTATTCAACTTCTACAGCGCTTTTCTTTACAGAAATAATCTCAAAGTGCTTGAAAACACAAAACAAAGAGAAATAAAATACAACAGCTATCATAGTAGGTCTACACTACTATTTTCAGCCAGAGTAGAACGTTTTCAGTTGTGAAAGCCTCCAGATGGGCCGACACCAATCCTCAATAAATGTTAAGCTACATTTCATACACCCTGTGTAAAAATCAGAAGTTTTGCTACATTTTGAAAAGCACAGGAGCGAATAACACATTACCATTTCAAAATCCATCTACACTTTGACATTTTGTTGCTTTACAAAGGAAGATTGATATTTGCAGATTATTATTTTCTAAATTCTTCAAGCTTTGTCAAGATGTTGGGGATCATGACTAGACGTACATTTTCCTGTCTTGCTATAGATTTTCAAGATTTAAGTCAAAACTGTAACGAAGCCACTCAGGAACATTCACTGTCTTCTTGGTAAGCAAGTCCAGTGTAGGTGCGGCTTTGTGTCGTAGTTTATCGTCCTGCTGAAAGGTGAATTTCTCTCCCAGTGTCTGGGGTAAAGCAGACTGAAGCAGATTTTCCTTTAGGATTTTTGCCTGTCTTTGTTGATGTCAAGCATACCCATACCATGATGCAGCCACCACCATTCCCTAAACATTACGCTTTGCATTTAGGCAAAGCGTTATTTTGTGCCTTGTTAAATACACATTCATGTTTTGGCATATTTTTTAAATTCTGCATATTTTTCTTTTTGTATTTTAGGTCATTATTTTTGAGTCACTACAATGTTGTTGATCCATCCTCAATTCCCCCATCACAGCCACAATCTGTAGCCTTTTTAAAATCACCTAATTCCCTCATGGGTGATATCCCTAAGAAAATATCCTTCCTGTCCTGAAGCTCAGTTCAGAAGAACTGTATGTGTCTGGGTGGTTTAATATATCATCCACAACATCATTATTATTAACTTGACCATGCTTAAAGATATATTCAAATGTCTGATTTGTTATTGTTACCAATCTACCAATCACTGCCGTTCTTTATGAGGCTTTCGCAAATCTCCCTGGTCTTTGTAGTTGAATGTGTGCTTGAAACTCAATACTTGACTGAGGGACCTTACAGATGTTGGATTTATGGAGGACAGAGGTAGTCATTCAATAATAGGGGTTAACATGATTTTTTCACACAGAATCCATATAACTTTTGTGATTTAAGCCAAATTTGACTTCTGAACTAATTTAGTCTTGCCTAAACAAGGTGGGTGACACTTATACAACAACTATAGTTGAGTTATTTATGTTTAAAAAAAATATGCATTTTATTTTCGCTTTGACACTATGGTGTGTTTTATGTAGATCAATGCCAAAAAAAGAAAAAGAAAATCACATCTATTTCAAGCCGACTTTAAAAAGCAAAAAAATGTGAAAAATGTTCAAATGTTGCAGTTGAAATTTGTGTTATCGATTCTGCTTCCATAGGCTCAAGTGGGTGTCGACTTTCTACAGGCACTGTACATGATGAATTAAAAAAATATATAAAATACTCTTCAGGGGAAAACAACCCTTTACTCTTTACTTACTTGGACAGCTTGGGCTGTATCATGCGTTTCGTGCTGTCTTTCATGACAGCATTTATCAGCAGAGTCTTCTGCCAGCCTTCCCCTGAAAATAAAAACTGTCAATTTAAAAAGTAATCAAGACGTCACGTCACATTCTGATAGTGGTGATGTCACATAACAAGGGTGCAAGAAGCACTAAGGTCTAACAATTATTATTTTTGTACTCACATCTTTTCATCTTGACGTCGTCAGTCGGTCCGATCCTTTTACTCATCTTCTCTCTGGCTTCTGGATTAGCAGGTGGGCCCTGTGGGAATCGGAGAGGCAATGTAAAAACATGGAGATATACAGTACCAGTCAAAAATTTGGACACACCTACTCATTCCTGGATTTTCTTTATTTTTACTATTTTCTACACTGTAGAATAATAGTGAATACATCACAACTATGAAATAACACATATGGAATCATTGTTGTAAACCAAAAAATTATGTTAAACAAATCAAAACACAGTTTATATTTGAGATTCTTCAAAGTAGCCACCCTTTGCCTTGATGACAGCTTTGCACATTTGGCATTCTCTCAACCAGCTTCACTTGGAATGCTTTTCCAACAGTCTAGAAGTAGTTCCCACATATGCTGAGCACTTGCTGGCTGCTTTTCCTTCATTCTGCAGACCAACACATCCCAAACCATCTCAATTGGGTTGCAGTCCGGTGATTGTGAAGGCCAGGTTATCTGATATAGCACTCATCACTCTCCTTCTTGGTCAAATGGCCATTACACAGCCTGGAGGTGTGTTTGGTAATTGTCCTGTTGAAAAACAAATGATAGTGGGACTCAGCGCAAACCAGATGGGATGGTGTACCGCTGCACAATGCTGTGGTAGCCATGCTGGTTAGGTGTGCCTTGAATTCTAAATAAATCACTGACAGGGTCACCAGCAAAGCACCCCACACCTCCATGGTGGGAACCACACATGCAGCGAACATCCGTTCACCTACTCTGCATCTCACAAACACACGGCTGTTGGAACCAAAAATCTCTGATTTGGACTCATCAGACCAAATAATAGATTTCCACCGGTTTAATGTCCATTGCTCGTGTTTTTTGGCCCAAGCAAGTCTCTTTTTCTTATTGGTGTCGTTTAGTAGTAGTTTCTTTGTAGCAATTCGATCATGAATGCTTAAGTCACACAGTCTCCTCTGAACAGTTGATGTGAAGATGTGTCTGTTACTTGAACACTGAAAAGCATTTATTTGGGCTGGAATTTCTGAGGCTGTTAACGCCAATGAACTTATCCTCTGCAGCAGACGTAACTCTGGTTCTTCTTTTCCTGTGGCGGTCGTCATTAGAGCCAGTTTCTTCATAGCGCTTGATAGTTTTTGCGACTGCACTTGAAGAAACTTTCAAAGTTCCTGAAATTTTCCAGATTGACTGACCTTCATGTCTTTAAATAATGGTGGACTTTTCTCGTTGCTTATTTGAGCTGTGCCATAATATGGATGTCGTCTTTTACAAATTACGACTATCTTGTCACAACTGATTGGCTCAAACACATTAAGGAAAGACATTTGACAAATTAACTTTTAACAAGGCACACCTGCTAAATAAAATGCATTCCAGGTGACTACCTCATGAAGCTGGTTGAGAGAATGCCAAGAGTGTGCAAACCTGTCATCAAGGCAAAGGGTGGCTACTTTGAAGAATCTGAAATATAAATATATTACAATATATAACACTTTTTTGGTTACTACATGATTCCATGTGTTATTTCATAGTTTTTATGTCTTCACTATTATAATACAATATAGAAAATAGTCAAAAAGAAAAACCCTTCAATGAATAGGTGTGTCCAAACCTTTGACTGGTACTGTATCTTTGACCAAGGCTATATCCGCCTGACCCTGCTCATATTGTATTGAATCTGCAGTCTGATACCTACCAGACATGTGACTTTATCTCTGAAATAGGGCTTCAGAAAGCTCCCCAAGAAAAGCTTCAGTGTGGGTTGTCCAGATGTGGTAGCCTGGGGAGTTCCTGTGGCAGACAGCTGAGTCATAATCTCTTTCTGTAGGGAAAGACGGACATTATTACATCGCACAGCTTCATTTAACAGATTCCATATGGCACCTTTAAGAATAGCTGTATGCTTTTAGTTGTTGGCCTCTTACTTGTTGGTGTTGATTGTCTGATAACAGTCGCTCCAGCTCCTCTAATTTCTCTTTCAACACTTCCTGGTAAACAAGGTTCATTTGCAGACATGATTCTGTGTTCTGGGGTAGATCCAGCTCCTCAGCACTGTCCTCTTTGCTCTACCAGATGTGGGAGATAGGAGAGGGCAGGCATTTTACATACACCTTACTTTACATACTGTATTATTTAAATCATGTGATAAACTGAAAACTGGAGTCATAGAATAGTGAAAATGGTAATCAATACGAACCGATTCTGTTTCACTTCCTTGGACATCCTCATCTGTTTCAACACATTATAAAAGAAGTCACATGTGGTAGAACTGCATATTAGCAGGAAAACGTATTCATGAAACAATGCATAACCTGTTTAAAGAACACAAGGCAAGGGCAATGGCTACCTGACAGAATCTCAGCATTAGATGCATTTGGGCCAAGAGTGCACTCCAACTCTTCAATCTCTCTCTGTATTTGCTCCCGCTCTGCCTCCAGGTCCCCCGGAGGACCCTAGAAGAGCAGGTTAAGATTATTTCTCAATTCATCTGAGATAAATCACACGGTACTATTGGTGATGTCAATGAGTCTTACCAAATCTTCTGGTTGAGATGCATTATCATCTGATCCATCATCTGACAACAGTAAAAAATACAAATGTTAAAGTACATTTAGGAAGCACTTAGCCAAGCAAACACAGCCAAGGAGTTGTGGAAACTAAATTGCATTCTATGATTAGACTAAGGTCCAGGTTTTCAAGTTATCAATAGGATTAAAAGAATAGAAATAGAATTCATAGAATTGAAGTTCCCATTCATGTCAATGATTTGTAATTGCTATAGATTTAATACTACCTATAGACGAAACCTACATTGATAACTTCTGAAAAACTGGGGGTCAGGGTCTCTTTCTGCACGCTCACTGCAACAATAACGCAGAAACAACCCCCCGCCCCCCCTCCCAAAAAATAATAAATAAACATAATAGTTCTGTGTTTCATAATTTTCCTTCAATTCGCAAGAGGCTGAATGTACTTCACAAGAGAAAGCATCCAAGCGAGTGAAACAGCGCCCCTCTGTCTCTCTACGTGAAAGCCATCTATCTGATACGGTCTGGTCCAAACGAGTATGACATTGTTGTCGCCCTTAACATTGAAGGCATGGGAAGCCAGCGAGCACCTGGCCTCCCTTGATCAAAAATGTATTACAGAATGTGACAATCAGCGTTGAGCTAATCTGAGCGAGCACAACAGTGAATGGTCCTGGCACACCAAAAAAGTGTCAAGGGAATCCAGCTTGGATTTGGCATCACTCCTATCAAATCCCAATGAGAGCATACCTCATTGACAGAAAACCATGAATAGTTGCATCATTGTGTTGTTGTGCTCCGGTGGCTAGCTGGCTAGAATTGACCCTTTCCTAAATTAGCCATGGGGATAGGGATTTGGACTTGTGGTTTTACTTAATTCTCCGTACTGGTCAATGATTATAATGGCGATTCGGATCCAACCATTAATTCATACATTGTTGTTACATTGTTGTTGCCCTGGCCTTAGAGGATGGAAGTTCAATCTGTAGAAGGCTAATGTTAACTAGCTAACGTTGACCATGAATAGAAGTTCGGCTAGTGAGCAAGCACTAGCTAGTGAGCAAGCTGACAATAATTGGACTAAATAGTCACTATATTAGACTAAGCAGAGGAGATTTTATGATGTTGAAATTTGCAACTTGCGGTAACTCGGTGGTTCTAAATCAATAGTTATTTAGTGGTCCAAAGATTTCGTTAACATTAACTTGCTAGGTCATGTAACTGTCAATATGCTGTGTGGACTTCACAGGACAGAGGTGGCTACCGGTTTTGTAATAAACAAAGGTGTGGTTGAATTTATTCTGCAACTGTCTTCTTATAGTCTCGCCCAGCCCTATATATATTGTAACGACCCTGGGTTTATAAGCGTGGATATCGACTCCGCCGCTTGAGCATTATTTTGGGGCACAGTCGATAGCTCGCTGGACTTCGGGCTAGAAGGTTGAGGGTTCGAGACCTGCTCCCTACCGGTTTCATTACTAGATATTGTAATGGAACAGCAGGGAGCATGTCTCTAACCCCTGACCTTCTAGCCCGAAGTCCAGCACGCTATCGGCTGTGCCCCAAAATAATGCTCAAGCGGCGGAGTCGATATCAGAGCTTATAAACCCAGGGTCCTTACACTACTCCCTCCTTTCAAATGACATTCTATTTCACTTAAGATCTACGTGCTACAAACGACACTGCTGGAATATTAACTTAGGTTGCGACTAAGTCTTACAGGAACTCGCTCACCGGCCAAGCACACGCACTGTCGTGGATGCAAGGTCCGATCACTTCTGACACCAATATAATGAAACAGGCAGGGGGAAGGTCTCCAACCCTCAACCTTCTAGCCCAGCGAGCTATCGACTGTGCCACAAAAGCATGCTCGAGCGACAAAGTCAATATCCGCACTGGACTTCGGGCTAGAAGGTCAAGGGTTCGAGACCTGCTCCCTGCCTGTTTCATTACATTGGTGTGTGTGTGTGTAATATATATATATCATGGTCGCAAGGCATATGAATTAACAGGGTTATAGAGCAAACAACGCAGTTATCACAACACATAGGTTGTAATATGGCTTCCCTAATGATTTTACACACGCACCCCTAACTTCCTGCTTTAATATACTTCAGATACCCACCAGATGAACAACTGTCTGAAGATAGTTCAATGGAGTTGCTTTCGGGACCAAGGCTGCGCTCGAGCACCAAAATCTGGCGTTCGACTTTCTCCCTCTGTGCAAGAAGGTCATCCGAGGACATAATGGATGAGACACCTTTTAAAAAAAACAATGTAAAATGAATGATAACAAAACCAGGGATCAATTTATTATAGGACAATATGCATTGAAAATACAGGACGTTACAGTAGCTAGCTGACAACATTGAAAGGAATCAGGGGGAGTGTACTGGAATCCAAACCCATTCGCGAGCAGCAACACAACATTTGCAGGTAGCTAACGTAACTTAGTAACTAGCAAACAACACCTGAACTAAACCCAACGTGCAAAAAAAGCAAAGTCCCTCAACTTCAGCATCAGTCAAAAGTGTTCTAATGTAGCTAGCTAGCCATGCTGTCTTGACCAGGAGGAGCATCTGAAAGCTTGCTCAACGCTTCTTACCAAGACTGTCATCCAAGTTAACAGATGTGTCTTCTTATGTTATACATAAAATATTATGTAGAAACAAATATATTTAACTAGCTAAGTCCCAATGAAATTGTCTGACATTCTATTTCACTTAAGATCTCTACGTGCTACAAACGACACTACTGGAATATTAACATATTTCCCAGAATGCAACTGTGAAAGAATCAACGTTTATGTTGTTTTTAAAATTATATTATTGTTTATCATGCATAAACAATTTAGACACATATTCACCGAATATTCCTACTCAAATACTATTACTTGATTAAAATAATCAAATGGTACCTTGCAATATTCAAATACCCACAATGCAACGCGGGTATCACAGTAAACGTCACAACCTTGTACAGAGTCGCTCCGTTGTTGAAGACAAAGATTATCGATATACTGACAAGATCACATGTCTCTTCGCTATAACAATGGGAGTCGTTGTCCACAGAGGCACAGTGGGCTGTCCAGCTCCCGCCTTTCCTTTATTTGGATTGGTGAATGCATCTCATAATTGTAATCAGTTCTTGATTATTCGATAACGGTTTTTGACGCATGTATTCAATGGGAGAGATGATAGTATGCTACTAGCCTCAATTCATGAATACACATAGACAACTCGAATATACATGTTTTTTTTCCTCAAAGTTGCCGGGATATCACGTGTCGTACTTATGTCAGTAAACTCATAACGTAAGCATTACGAAACTTCTATTACTGCAAATAAACCTCAGGTAGCAAATAAGCCATTCATTACTTTGTTGACCAATTCGACTCTCGTTGGCCTCCATACAAACATCTAGGGAGTGTTCTGCCTTGTGGGAAATCTGTCGACGTGCCCTTGAGCAAGGCATTGGCCGTAGATGTTTCTGTGTGTCGCTCTGAATGGGAGTCTGTTGAATGACTGGTGTTGTGTAGTTGTTGAGCGGCTTCACTGCAAGTATACTGTATGTTTTGGATATTCAATAAAATAAAAAAATTAAAAGGAATGCTTCGGTGGGCGAAATGCTGAAAAAACGCCACATGCTAGAGAGAGACAGCCTCTCTCTTCCTCTTCCTCTCTGTTGCAGCACAAGCTTATCAAAGCCACCACAGGACTGTGACAAATTCCTAGAGCAGTTCAACCTTATTGGGCACAGGGGAGGGTAGTGTGATTTTTCCCTGGTTTACATTCACTCTTTTGCAGTTTTTACTACACCATATCTTCCATTCTAGCCAAATTCCTCATCTGCTTGCATGCGCCTCCCCTATATAGAAGAGGTTTGGTACTTCCCTTATGCGCTATGCTTTTCATTGTGCTAACTTTTATTGTAAACTGGGGGATTCGAGGCCTGAATGCTGATTGGCTGACAGCCGTGGTATATCAGATCGTATACCACAGGTATGACAAAACATTTAGTTTAACTGCTCTAATTACGTTGCTAACCAGTTTATAATAGCAATAATGCACCTCGGGGGTTTGTGATATATGGCCAACATACCACGGCTAAGGGCTGTGTCCAGGCACTCCGCGTTGCGTCGTACAAGGAACAGCCCTTAGTCGTGGTGCAGTGCCTTCGGAAAGTATTCAGACCCCCTTTACTTTTCCCACATTTTGTTACGTTACAGCCTTATTCTAAAATGGATTAAATGAAAACATCGCTATAACAATTCAATTAACTCAACATTCTCCACACAATACCCTATAATGACAAAGCAAAAACCGGTTGTCATTTTTGCACCTAAAAAACAACAACATATATAGATATATATATCTTATTTACATAAGTATTCAGACCCTTTGCTTTGACACTCAAAATTGAGCTCATGTGCACCCTGTTTCCATTGATTATCCTTGAGATGTTTCTACAACTTGATTGGAGTCCACCTGTGGTAAATACAATGAATTGGACATGTTTTGGAAAGGCAAACACCTGTCAATATAAGGTCCCACAGTTGAGTGCATTTCAGAGCAAAAACCAAGCCATGAGGTCGAAGGAATTGTATGTACTGCTCCGAGACAAGATTGTGTCGATACACAGATCTTCTGTATTGTTGTATGACGTTGGATTAACTTTCTAACGTTTTGTGAAGGCCTTTGCTGTGATGGCCGAGAACATCCTGACAAAGATGGAGTTTTTTTGTTTATTATTCTCGAGTTGTGAGGTGGACGGAATACTCTCCTCAAGTGGAGCCTTGACAGCTTTTGGCACTATTTGGCCTGCTAGATACAGAAAATCATCCGGGAACTTCTGTAGGCCTACAAAGATGTAATGTTTTTATGTTTCGTGTTCATCAAACATTTTTCTTACATGAACACGTTGCTAATGTTGAGGCACTGGAAAATATATAAAAGTGACAACATTATTGATTAGCTGATAGACTTGTATGTGTGCAATGCTCCTCCTCACAGGGAACCATAATGTGGTCTTGTGTTTCCTTTTCATGGCTGGACCTCCCTTTATGTTGCTCCACTTGAAGCACTAATTGTTTCAAAAGAAAAACAATGTAAATAATCACAAATGGAATTTTTAAAACACCATAACTTTTTCAACAAGAATTCAAAGGGTTGTTCATTGAAAACTAGTACAAAGTTTGATACGTTTCATAGTGTGGAGCAACATAACAAATAGGCCTACCTTCAACAATACTTAATAATGAAACTTAAACCAGAAACATTTCTGGTGTACATTGAGGTTGATTCTGAAAGTGGTGATCTTTGATAGAAATCTGAACCTCCCTTTGCCTTGTTTCACTGCCTGTGGAGACGTGGAATCACTCCAGGCCTGCTCCTCAGACCCAGTGGCTATGACAAATGCCTCTCTGTCAAGGATGTTGTCAGTCATTTTAACTGTGAGAACTTCAGCTGGGAAAGTCACTTTTCCATGGTGTTCGGCCTCCATTGTGGGACTAGAGGTCCCAGATACGTTTTCGGTCAGTGACAGATCGCCCTTGTGAACAGATCACGGTATTATTGTAAATCTGCGAGAAACTGCCAGACACTAGAGAGCTACAACCGTCAAGAACAGTCACGTGAGAGGTAGTGAAACTTGAGCTACAGTGGCTTGATGCTCTGGATGGAAAATCATGAAGATCTCTGCTTGTGGTGGCCAAAAGTTGAGAGTAAATTCCCTCAGCATATTCTGTGACCTTTTAGCAAGCCTAAGGGTAGAGATTTCACTTTTGTAAAAACTGATCGTGCGATACACTTCATATGGCTCACAAAGGAATCCATAATGCCAGAGGCTTCAGAACCCACATTAACTGTAGTAGTTAAATGTTCCTCGAGCATAGCTGGCAGATTTGTTTGACTGGCCAGATAACTTGTGGGAGGCTCAGGTGTGCACGCAGAAATTTGTGCAGGTAGACATCTGCTAGACCTAATGAGCACCTCGATAACTGCTTCACTGGCTTCTGACTTCAGGTCAACACTTAAGTTCCTTAATGGTTGACATTACAGTGTCACGTCCTGATCTGTTTCACCTGTCCTTGTGATTGTCTCCACCGCCCCCCCCCCCCCAGGTGTCACTTATTTTCCCCAGTGTATTTATCGCTGTGTTTCCTGCCTCTCTGTGCCAGTTTGTCTTGTATGTTCAAGTCAACCAGCGTGTTTTTTTCCAGTGCGCCTGCGTTTCTATTCGCTTTTACTAGTCCTCCCGGTTTTGACCTTTGCCTGTTTTTCTGGACTGCATTCCCGCCTGCCTGACCATTTTGCCTGCCCTGACCTCGAGCCTGCCTGCCATTCTGTACCTCTGAACTGGTTTTGACCTTTTGCCTGTCCATGACCATTCTCTTGCCTACCTCTTTTGGATTGTTAATAAACATCTTGGACTCTAACCATCTGCCTCCTGTGTCTGCATCTGGGTCTCGCCTTGTGCCCTTATATAGAAGAGATCCAATCCTTGTGTCAGAGGGTGATGGTATGAGCATGTTTAGACTCACCATGCTGCCAGAGGATACTGTCTCTTTTCGAAGATGTTTTTCTCTGATGCAGAGTCTACCAGATTAAGACCACCAACACAATCCCTTGATGCTAAAATAAATGTGTGTGCGAATCATGAAACCCATCCATTGTTCCTTGCTCTCTTCCTTGGAATTCTCCTGAGTCCAAAATGGCAGCAATGACTTCCCCTGTCAATGGTGTAAGGCAGGCCTCAATGTCCCTATCCTCTTTAGATGCAGTGATCTTGGTTTGAGGTGCAGTCTGGCCAGTGACTTCAAACTGCTGCAGAGACAACAGACGCCATCTTTTCAGTGGCTTGTATGGCATATTGCCTCCCAGTGTCACAACACACAGGGCTTGATTTACCTGAGCTGGAACAGGAGATGATCAGTGAGATGTCAAAGTTAACCCGACCCACGACATCTCTGTCCACAGTTCTGGACAATCCAGGTGAGCCAGAAGAGCTGGATTGATCACCCAGTGCCTGAAGAATTGTGTCCTCGGTGATCCCAAAGAGGGCATTCAAAGGATTTGCCAGGGGAGCCTCTCCTCCATGTACCGTCTGCAACGAGGTCTGGGAACTTGATCAGTCTTGTCTGATGTTTACATATTGATCTCTAACAATTGTTACTTTGAATTAACCAATACTTCATTATCTAACCAATATGTAATAGTTTGTTCTCAAGTGTTTATACACTGAGTGTACAAAACATTAAGAACACCTGTTCTCTCCATGACATTGAGTGACCAGGTGAAAGTTATGATCCCTTACTGATGTCATGTGTTAAATCCCCTTCAGTCAGTGTAGATGAAGAGGAGGAGACAGGTTAAAGAAGGATTTTTAAGTCTTGAGACAATTGAGACATGGATTGTGTGCCATTCAGAGGGTAAAAGGGCAAGACAAAATATTTAAGTGCCTTTGAACGGGGTATGGTAGTAGATGCCAGATGTACCAGTTTGTGTCAACAACTGCAACGCTGCTGGGTTCTTCACACTCAACAGTTTCCCGTGTTTATCAAGAATGGTCCACCACCCAAAGGACATCCAGTCAACTTGACACAACTGTGGAAAGCGTTGGAGTCAACATGGGCCAGCATCCCTGTAGAATGCTTTTGACACCTTGTAGAGTCCATGCTCCGATGATTTGAGGCTGTGCTGAAGGCAAAAGGGGAGGTGCAACTCAATATTAGGAAGGTGTTCCTAATGTGTGGTATACTCAGTGTATGTGGTGTCTGCATTCTTTACAATAAACATTTTAGTTTCTTCGCTTTGTAACCTTAACTGTCAAATGCTGTGTAATGTGTGAAAAAGTTCACCTGAATGGAGTACTGGGGAAAGGGGGATACCTAGTCAGTTGTACAAATGAATGCCTTCAACTGAAATGTGTCTTCCGCATTTAACCCAACCCCTCTGAATCAGAGAGGTGCAGGGGGCTGCTTTAATCAACATCCACGTCTTCAGCGCCCGAGGAACAGTGGGTTAACTGCTTTGCTCATGGGCAGAACGACAGATTTTTACCTTTCGATTACTGGCCCAACGCTCTAACCATTAGGTTACCTGCCGCCCATTTGGGTCAGGCACACCGTCGAGGTGTGGTTGGTGAACATACAGTCCCTTCTAGAAGAAGAATGTAGGGTGGGTGTGCGGGAGCTAAAATAATGTCTGCCGCTGCTGCCCTTCCTCAATTCTTTGCTGTGGTAACTGTGTTCACGGATCAACACCAAGCTCTGTTCAAATTCAGTGGATGAGGAGTAGGGAGTCTTGATCTCTTGACGGCACAGAAACTTTCCACTGCTAGGCTGTGTGGGTAGAGCTTTGTCATTAAACGTCACCATGCGTGACTGCTTCAAGTGAGTGGATGAGGAGTGGGGAGTCTTGATCCCTTGACTGCACAGAGACTTTCCACTGCTAGGCCTTGTGGGTAGATCTTTGCCATTAAACTTCACCATGCGTGACTGCTTAAAGTGAGTGGTGGAGGGGTAGGTAGTCTTGACCCATTGGCAGCACAGAGACTTTTCATTGCCAAGCCTCTTTGGTAGACCTTCTTCATTAAACCTCACCACACATTCCTGAATGCTTGTAATGGTGCAGCACTCTGATCCAAAAAGATAGCCCTTGATGCCGCTTGCTTAGCAGCGTCAAGCTTTAATATGTGTGCAATGTAATGAGGATCTCAATCATCATATGGGAAACAATGTTCGCTATCACATTTTGGTAAGGTGTACTTTGGTCATCTGTTTCAATACAAAACATATTTATTTTTGAGAGATTGTGGTGTCAAGTGCTTAGTAATCAACGTGATACACTTTGTCCAACTTTCTATGAAATTATCACAGATAAACTTACCCGATCTCTCATGCCCTCTTGAATCACCTTCCACTGCCTGATAAAGAAAACAAAAGTAAACATGTTCCGTTGTTTTGTCGTGATTAGCCAGGTTGTTGTATATAGAATGCATAGTACTGAAAGATTTTGACTCTTGCGTAATTCCTCCTCTAAGAGTTAAATTACTGTCACTCTGTTTTGGTATTGATCCAAAGACTGAGCTCTGGATGAACAGAATACTACATGGGGACCTAAAGGTCAACAAGCAAAATGACTGAGGTCTAATCCAAATACCTATACAAAGTTAACCATGATCTCAATACTCCCACTACTACTAGACCAAATCAATTTGACATTTTTGTCATTGGCTAAACTAGGATATTAATTGCATTAATGAAAGCCACCTGCCCTTTTATCAAATGAATCTTCCTTTGAATTGATTGTGTGACTTTTAAGTGGTTTTGATTGAAATACTGAATCTGCATAAGAAATGGCACACTAATCATACTAAACAGAGTAACATCAAGTCAAAGCAGCCCATTATTTAGCAAATCCATAGACAGATAGATTAAAACCTAGCAAATAACCCAAATGACCATAAAACCAATCTTACCTTCCCAGACTTCTCCTTCTTCTCTTATTTTAGCTGAGCAACTGGCTCTTTTTACTTTACCTCCTTCTCCATCTGTTTCTCCTGGTGACTATCTTCCAAGTCCTTTTATAATCAAGTGTTGTAACAATCATCATAGCCTATACAAAATGAAGCTTTTTTACAATGTTTGTAGACATTGTAGACCATTTTTGTTGAAAACACAAACTCCAAGCTGCCAAAATAGACCTACCTTCTTTTTCGTCTGACATTAAATCATGTTTATAAAACAAAACCAACAAGTGCAGATGTGTGCTAGTGCTAGTCCAGCTAAACATGTGCTGTATATACCGTGGACACAGCAGAGGGTCTGAACGGCAGAAACCAAAGTAGCCTAAGGATAAACCCATGTTGTTGACCTTGACATCATAATGATTGATGTCATAGTGGACATTGTCATAGTGGACAATAGTGGCCCTTGACAGGAACTTGCATGCATGCAACCATGTCCCATTAAATTAGCCTAATAATGTTGTAACAACTCAGCCTGTTGTAGGCATAGGCCCAATAACTGGTTCTACACAGTTAGGCCTATGTGACAATATTTCCTTCATCACTCGCAAGTCAACCTATTCTTAAAAGTTAAACTTGGTCATTGATTTTTTTTTTACTTATGCTATTCCTCACTCACCATTTTGTACATTCTGTCTTCATCCATGTTCATGCACTATTTTGAAGACCTGTGTGGTGACTTTGTCACAGGACTATGCTTAAAACAACAAATAGCCACGATCAGAGATTCAGCACCATTCTACCGGACAGCGACTGAATCAGAATGTCACGATCTGACTTTCAGCACCACAGTGCAGAGGACAGCGGCCCTCTCAAGCGCAGTCCAATTCCTGTTACAGCAAAAAAACAAAAAAGTGTGCTGGGGCTCCCGTGACCTTTGGCTGAAATAAGCATTGTAGCTTTAAGTCAAATGTGGGCAAAACAAAACAAGGACATGTGCCGTCCAGAGTAGGCTACAAAATCTGTAAGTTCTTATTCTTGGGCTACTTTTTACGAATATACAATAAATGGTAACGTGGGTAGGCTAACTTACTGGGTAACATGGGTTATAGGCGATTCCATAGCAAGACGAACCTACCAAGATATCAATGCACAGTTCAGTCATAAGCTAACCAAATTGGTATAGTTGTATTCAGGGGTGGAAATGGGAAGAAATCACCCCTGAAACCCTCCAATGTAAAATCCACGAATTCAACATAAAAAAACAATAATAATAATATATTTTAAAATTTAAACAATTATTCCACTCACAGAACCTAGAACTTCCTGTGGTTGGATGTATTAGATCAGGTAGTGATGGGGGGTACGCCAAATACAATGCCGTCGGGGGTACGCCAAATTCAAATGTGATTTTTTATTGTAAAAAAAAATATTCTTCACATTTTCAAACAGTCCGTTTATATTTTCCAACGGGTCTATACATTTGGGTGAGTTTTTTTCTCTCGTCTGATTAGCCTGGTTTTACTGCCAAAAATAAAATTAAACCATCTAGTGTTCAGCGAAATAACACCTCAATGTCAAATACAGGTTGCTCTCGAGGGAAACCTTAACTCTTGCGCAGACAATTTGAAATATAAGCCAGTATTTTGAGCGTGAATAAAGACGACTTTCAAGTAGTAAGACATGTATAAAAGCAACAGCTCCCATTAATAAGAAGGGGCTAGAAGCGTCTTATTTGGTGAGCTACCGAGTGTCTAGGACAGGCAAGCCCCATACTATTGTAGAGGTCTTAATTCTTCCTGCTGCCGCGGGGATATGGCTGGGACAATGCTGGGGGAAAAGGCCCAAAAAAACTATACAGACAATGTCTTCATCAAACAACACTGTTTCATGACACATCAATGACATGGCAGGAGATGTTTTGAAACAATTACTGCTTTGCATACAAGCCGTGAATTGTATGCGTTACAGCTGGATGAGTCAACAGATGTGGCGGGCCTGGCACAGCTCCTGGTATATGTCCGTTACTTTTAAGGGGGGTCAATTAAGGAAGACATCCTCTTCTGTAAAACCACTGGAAACCAGGACAACATGAGAGGATATTTTTTAAGTACTGGACAGCCTTGTGACATCAAATGACTTTGGTGGTCAAGATGTGTTGGTATTTTTACTGATGGCACAAACGCCATGGCAGGGAGACATAGTGGAGTGGTAACGCGCATGCAAGCAGTTGCTCCCGACACCACTTGGGTACACTGCTGCAGCATCCACCGAGAGGCTCTTGCTGCCAAGGGAAAGGCTGACAGCTTGACACTACATTGCAAATGATTAACTTTGTTAAAGCAAGGCCCCTGAACTCTTGTGTATTTTCTGCATTATGCAATGATATGGGCAGCAACCATGTAACGCTTTTACAACATACAGAAGTGCGCTGCTTATCAAGGGGCAAAGTATTGACATGTTTATTTGAATTGAGAGAGCAACTTAAAGTTATTTTTCTCACCTGAATAATCTGAATTACAGGGACTCTGCGCAACTATATTCAATGTGCGGGACAAAATTAAGGCTTTGATTAAGTTGGAGCTCTTTTCTGTCTGCATTAAGGACAACACACAGGTCTTTCCATCATTTTATGATTTTTTTGTGTGCAAATGAACTCAAGCTTACAGACAATGTCAAATGTGATATAGTGAAGCACCTGAGTGAGCTGGATGTGCAATTACGCAGGTACTTTTCCAGAAAAAAAAACAACACAAACTACTGGATTCGTTATCCCTTTCAAGCCTGCCTCCAGTCCACTTACTGATATCTGAACAAGACAGCCTCAACGAAATTGAAACAAGCAGTTCTGTGAAAATTCTATTAAATCAGAATCCACTGCCAGATTTCTTGATAGGACTGTACTCACGAGTATCATGCCTTGGCAAATTGCGCTGCTTAGACACTGATTACCTTTGCAACCACATACCTATGTGAGAGTGGATTCTCGGCCTGTGTGTGGAAAATGATTTAAGACTGAGACTCTCTCCAATACAACCCAACATTGCAGAGTTATGTCCATCCTTTCAAACACACCCTTCTCATTAACCTGTGGTGAGTTATTCACAATTTTTGATTAACAAATAAGGTTTTATATGTAAGATGGCTAAATAAAGAGCTACATTTATTATTATTATATTATTTGTGCCCTGGTCCTATAAGTGCTTCCCACAAGCCAGGGTGACACAAAAACTCACACTAATTCTTATGTTTAATAAATATATCGTATAGTGTGTGTGGTAGAATTACAACGATGGCAAAAAAAACAACATTTGAGAGTGCGCTGACCCTGGTGCTCGAGGGGGTAGGTACGCAGCTGGAGGTTGTATGTTTGAAGGGGTACAGGACTATAAAAAGTTTGGGAACCACTGTATTAGATGATGGAAAGTACAAAGCCAAACGTTTCCTTGTCATGTTACTGTAATACATCAGAGCAGAGGAGGCTGGTGGGTGGAGATTTGATACCATTCCAGCCATTACAATGAGCCTGTCCTCCTATAGCTCCTCCCACCAGCCTCCTCTGTATATGTGTTGGGGGTGGGGGACACAGAGCTACAGTAATAAGATCGAGGATTGAGATGTATGACCGTTTCTTGTTTTGCTCTCTGCCTCCCTCCAGTGGTTAAAATAATACATGATACCAGAGATGGTTTAGAGAAGCAGTATTCAACTCTAACCAGCAGGATCCGGACCTCGTAGGGTTTCTGTATCAAAGTCACTCATCGCAAATACGCTCATTGCTAACCAGACTTTCTGACAGTCTCAGGAAAAAGTTGATGAAATACAAATACATTAAAAGGGGATCAGTGGTCGGAAAACTTGGCCAGTAATTGAGCTAGCAACAAACGATCTCTGCTCGCATAGAATGGCTATGTTCAAGCAAAGTTTGTGGAACAAATGCAGTGTAAAATGCTCACAAAATAAAAATGACCAACTTTGAAGGATATCTAGTTTCACATGTTTATTAATCACAATATTTGAGTCATATTTGCCTCAGTGGTAAATACATCTGTTAGTATATATTGTTTTCAAATCACCTGTTAAAGTGATTTAAAACTAAACATTTTATGATGTACAAGTAAAAAAAAAATGTGCACTATTTTTTTTTTGGGGGGGGGGTCACAAATCAGTGCACCCACCACAACTTAAAATTCTTGTTTGAGTGTTGTGACACACCATAATTGCTTTCCAGTTCCTTGTTGCTGGATGGTACTAGATCTGAAATCTCTAGTGTCCTTTAAACGCCATCAGCCTTCATTATGAATCTCAGATAGGTTGTCGATGGACTGCAGCAGTTGAGATACTAGACAAAGACTCTCTGCACTTGTAAGTAATTGCCTGTGGACAGAATCAAACGGATAGCCTGAACTTGGAGCAAATACCACAATGTTTAATTAGGGCTTATGTAGAAAACACTGTGAAATTGCACATTACCCAATACCCACACAATCAATATGAGGGATTGTTTTTATCCCACCTGTATGTAGATGACACTATGGGAGAGAGAACTCACTTGATGGAAGTCTCTGCATTGAGTGCTGCTTTGTTGAGGTACTCTGAGGCCACTTGCGCATTATGTTTCATTGTATTTAAGGCAGCTGTCTCTCCGGCTCGAAGTCTCTCATTCTCATACCGGTACCCCGCTACTTGGCCCTGCAATATAAAGAGTCACATTATGCAATCATATGTCACTGAAGCTCACCATCCCAGTAACGCCAGCAACACCAGTAAAGGTCAAACCTGTAATTGATGCAGCTCCTGTTTGAGTTTTGATACAATGTTTTCAGCCTTAACTGCTCGTTTCTGTCAAGAAGAAAAAGGTCAAAATAATGAATTAAGACTTCATATCTCAACACACTTCTGTTTAGTAACCGATCATGACAATTTGCTTGAAATCCTATTGAGACATATTTCAGATAATCAGTGAACAAAAATGATTCTTCATCTTTGTCGAACAGATGAACTAGGAGAAAGGGACAGGTGCGCACGGTCATTAACTGCAGGTTCTGCTCGACGGAGTGGACCATGGTCTCTAAAGCCTGAGCCTCCCTCTCCTCCTGCACTCTTCTCTTGTGCAACTCATCTGTGACGTGGCGAATTCTATGGGGCAGTCAGAGAGACATGACGATGAGCATAGGTGAAACACTCTTTAAACAGCATTAACATACGGTCCCAGTCAAAGGTTTGGACACACCTAAACACTCAAGGGTTATTCTTAACTTTTTAAAACTATTTTCTACATTGTAGAATAAAAGTGAAGACATCGAAACGATGAAATAACACATATGGAATCATGTAGTAACCCCCCCCCCCCCCCAAAAAAAGTGTTAAATCAAAATATAGTTTATATTTTAGATTCTTTAAAGTAGCCACCACTTGCCTTGATGACAACTTTGCACACGCTTGGCATTCTCTCAACCAGCTTCACCTGGAATGATTTTCAACAGTCTTGAAGGAGTTCCCACATATGCTGAGCATTTGTTGGCTGCTTTTCCTTCACTCTGCGGTCCAACTCATCCCAAACCATCTCAATTGGGTGGGGGTCAGGTGATGGTGGAGGCCAGGTCACCTGATGCAGCACTCATCACTCTCCTTCTTGGTCAAATAGCCCTTACACAGCCTGGAAGTGTGTTTTGGGTCATTGTCCTGTTGAAAAACAAATGATCATCCCATCTGGTTTGGGCTTAGTGAGACTGTGTCACCAGCAAAGCACCCCCACACCAGGCTTCATGGTGGGAACCACACATGCGGCGATCATTCGTTCACCTACTCTGCGTCTCACGAAGACACGGCTGTTGGAACCAAAAATCTAAAATTTAGACTCATCAGACCAAAGGATAGATTTCTAATGTCTATAGCTCGTGTCTCTTGGCCCAAACACGTATTTTCTTCTTATTGGTGTCCTTTAGTAGTCGTTTCTTTGCAGCAATTTGACCATGAAGGCCTGATTCACGTAGTCTCCTCTGAAGAGGTGATGTTGAGATGTATCTGAAGCTTTTATTTGGGCTGCAATTTCTGAGGTCTGGGATTTCTGGGTCTTCCTCTCCTGTGGCGGTCCTCATGAGAGCCAGTTTCATCATAGCGCTTGATGGTTTTTGTGACTGCACTTATTTGTGACTGCACTCACAGTTATTGAAATTTTCCATATCAACTGACCTTCATGTCTTAAAGTAATGATGGACCGTCATTTCTCTTTGCTTATTTGGGGCTGTGCTTGCCATAATATGGACTTGATCTTTTACCAAATAGGGCTATCTTCTGTATACCACCACTACCTTGTCACAACACAACTGATTGGTTCAAATGCACTAAGGAAAGAAATTCAACAAATTAACAAGGCAAACCTGTTAATTGTAATGCATTCCAGGTGACTACCTCATGAAGCTGGTTGAGAGAATGCCAAGAGCGTAAAAGCTGTCATCAAGGCAAAGGGTAGCTACTTTGAAGAAACTCAAATATAAAATATGTTGATTTGTTTGACATGTTTCCATGTGTTATTTCAGTCTCCACTATTATTCTACAATGTAGAAAATAGTACAAATAAAGAAAATCCCTGGAATGAGTAGGTGTGTCCAGACTTTAGACTGTATGTGTACAGTTGACATCTTAAACGTACATCTAAAAAGTAATATTCAAAGCATTACTCCCATGCCATAACATAATATAGGCTTTAACACCGTCCCTTAAACAACTTCTCATGCACCGGGTAGGTCTGTACTCTGCAGACCATATCAACTGGCAATTCTATCCACCTACCTTCGATCATCATATTCAGACTTTTTCACAAGATCTTTAATGTGCTTCCTGAGCTGCGCATTTTCCTCCCTCAGCTTAAAAAGAGAAACAGAAATAATCAAAATAAAGGACTTGTGACTAATCCCACGTGATATCCAATCACACATCTGTAAGCAAAGCCTTGAGAGAGGAAAATGACCTTTTGTTGATCCCTATTGCCATTCTCGGTACTACTCTTCTTGGTCTTGTAGGTGAGCTCTGCCATTGATGTCTCGTCATCTCCCTCATAATTCACTGGGGCCCGTTTGGACTGATGGGCCTCTGGTGAGAATTCTTCATCCACCTGCCATAGGGAGGATGAAGTCTCCTCTTCTTCCTCTGTGCACAGGGAGGACTGACCAGAGTACGTGCTGCTGTCTGCTGCTGCAGTGCCACACAGTCCAAACTCATGTGCCTCCTCAATGGCTGATGGCTGGTAACTCCCAGCCCACTCCTCCTTAGTGTCATTTTCCAGAAATTGAGGAAACGGTGTGTGGTCCATGTAAAACTGACCCTGGAAGTCTTGATCGAAGCTCTTCGGGGCAGTATATTCCCCCTCTGCCAGGAATGTGCTCCCATATGCCTTCTACAACACAAGAAGCAGCAGTAAGGTAAGTCACATTCACACCAAAATTCCACCAAAAGTAATATTCTTAACAGTCTGACCAGGCCTTGTATATCATGCTGTGACATTTTCCAAGGACATAACACCTCATTTCATGCATAGGCTTTGCAACAGTTAATCTCTGGGGTTTAATGTAAGACTGGTTCATTTTAAATGTTCAGCACCTTTCTCGTTGAGTAATTCTTCTCATCTGGATCCCCTTTCATATCTGGGTACTGGTTTTTACTGCGGATGAACTCTTTGAAGGAGAAAGGATTCATCTCCTCTCCATCTTCTCTGACTTCATCTATGAAATAAGACATGTCGGTAAATATTTGGATGATAGTTATTTTCAAACTGTCTGGCTGACATTATTGGAGAAATACACGAGTTGGATTTTGTTGTTGATGTGTAGGGGCCAATACACCATCCTACTCCAGCAACAAGTGCCATGGAATTTGTAAATCCAGATTGTCTCACTTAAAGGGCAGCACTGTGCCAGGGCAGGGTGCCTGGGTCATGGAGTTCTTAGACCAGAGGTAAGAGTGCCTCACTAATGGCCCTCCAACACCATGCCAGCAGAAATAACTCTGATCCTGGTACCAACCATGCCAAACCCAGCACTAGACACTTGTAACACAAATTAATTAACCATTGCACCATCACTTGCTGATCACTCTTCGATGGTGCTGAACAGATGTGCCCCTGTCTCAGGTAGATGATGAGATGTGTGTTATTGCATCCAATTATGTGAATATCAAGTAGCCTATGTCTATGGTTGCATGCATCATGTCATTTGAATACTGGATCAGCTAGATATAGCTAGTCTATAACCTAGAACTGAATATTGGACAGATGGATTTGCTGTGGAAGTAACAACTTACCAACTTCGATTATATTGTTTTTTTCAGAGGTTTTATGCTTTGCCATGTTGACGGTGAACCAGTCAATCGGTGATGGTATGAGCGGTTGTCAGCTAACTTCAGCGGCTAACGCGTTGTTAGCTAGCTAACACGGACCGTTTACGTTACCTAGCTAGCTTGCTGAAAACAATGAAATAATGTACTAGCAAATTACTGGATGTAGACGAAATGACTAGTCATACGAAAGATAATTGATCAAAATGACATTTTAGATGTGGTTGTTGTTCGTCAGCTGTGTGCGTCGATGCGCCAAAGGTTTGCTAGCTGCTGAAAATCACGTGGACAATCCTAAACTTCTCACTGGCTACGATTCAGATGACGTTTTAGGGAAAATAAACAACATTTCCCAGGAGTCGATCCGATTTCCCGGCAAATTTTACACGTGCCGCGATTCATTCGAAATCCCGGTAAGTGTAAAAGTGTATTTGATTAAATTGTCATTCTCATACATGTTTAAAATATTGTCCTGATCAGTTGCACACGTCATAGTCTGCGAGTCGTCACCTTTATTCGGTTAGTAAACAACCACTTAATTTCGCTGTCGTGCTAGCTAGACTAGCTAGCTAACTACAACGGAAATAATTAGGGCACTTGTGAAACTGATTTTGATTTGCTTTATTTGGGCTTGGTGAGGATAAAAATACAGTTAACTCGCATGACAGGTTAGTCAATAACACTATGCACTGTTGGCAAGAAACGATAGACGTATTTGTAAATAGATGGAGCATGTTGAATGAATTACACACAGCTAGCTAGGTAGCCAGAAGATTCGGACCCTTCCTTTATGCTTGTTTACACTTAGCTGCACTACTGGGGTCGGAACGCCATCATGGTTATGAGTAAGACGTTACAGAGCTGGTGCGAGATATTTTCGGAAAATGTATTTCAATGCAGGGGTTGGATATGCCAATGTACTCCCAATTGGACCTTTATCCAAACTGATACTTAAGAGAAGATTGAAATACTGCTAGTTTTTCTGGAAAACGGACCTTTATCATCTTCAAGCTAGCTAACAGTAGCCACAGCAGCCATTATGGAATGGCATGTCACCTTGAACAACAAAGGAGCTGACTGGCTGAAACTGCCATTCCAAGATTGTTGTGGTGGCTACTAGCTGGCATGAGGACGAAAAGGACACTATTTTCCGTAAAAACTAGAAATATCTATCTGGGGCGGCAGGTAGCCTGGAGCGATTAAAAAAAAAAAAAAAAAATTATGATTATTTTTTAATTATTATTATTTGTATTTTTTTTACCTTGTCAGCTCGGGGATTTGATCTTGCAACCTTTCGGTTACTAGTCCAACGCTCAACCGAAAGGTTGCAAGATCAAATCCCCGAGCCGACGAGGTAAAAAATCTGTAGTTCTGCCCCTGAACAAGGCAGTTAACCCACTATTCCTAGGCCGTCATTGAAAATAAGAATTTGTTCTTAACTTACTTGCCTAGTTAAATAAAGGTTTATAAAAAAAAAACTTACTTGCCTAGTTAAATAAAGGTTTAAAAAAAAACATATATATATATATATATATATATATTCTCGATGTATCAGTTTGGATAAAGGTACAATTTGGAGGACAGTGGCATAGGGTTAGAAAATTCTGGCTAGCTACAAGTGTTGCCACGATTAGGGATTTTCCAGACTCAGTGTGTTTTAGAAATTTTATTTGACCTTTATTTAACTAGGCATGTCAGTTAAGAACAAATTCTTATTTTCAATGACGGCTTAGGAACAGTGGATTAACTGCCTGTAGTCCAACGCTCTAACCACTAGGCTACCCTGCCGCATGATAAATACATGGGCAGATCATTCATATCAATCAATCTTTCATTCATATTCATAATGCACAGGGGGGCTAGGATTCTCCGATGCAAGTTATACATGAGGACTTTGCTTAGTTTACGGATGTGGAAAATTGAAAGATGTCATGATAACCTGAATGATGTGTTATTATTTACTTTGATAGACTCAGACTGAGGAGAAATATTGACCATGTCCCAGGAGAAGCCAGATGCTGGCAGCCAGACGCAGTCGCAGCCCCAGACTCAGTCCCAGACTCAGTCCCAGAGTGGCTCCAGCTCCTCCTCTGGGTCAGGCACTGTCAGCTCAGTGGACACCATCCCTGTTCGGGACCTTGGCTCCATACCAGAAGAGCCTGAGCCACAGCCATGGGGTCGCCTGCTGCCTATGCAGAGAGGCTTCAGAGCCCACGGTGAGTGCAACCACAAGACATGCCCTGGTTTTCTGGGTAGATAGCCCAAACTGAAGGTATCCTGTGACAGTCATGGAATTTTGGATGACAGATATTGGGTCAGCCAAATGATCGGGGTCACCGTTTTAATCGTTTGAATAGCCAAAAGAATAGACGCACATTTTCGCCTCTGCTCTGCTCCTGACTGTATGTGCTACTGCAGCAGTAGGGATGGGGGCGTAGCCCAAGGAAACCGAAGACTGTTTGTTACGACACCTTGCTGTTTCAGCCATAGAGATTCATTCTAATTCCTAATTCTATGGTTTCAGCAAGGGGCAACTAGGTTTGATCACGTTGTAGAGTCCATGTTACAGCAGAAACGGACTCAACTGCATAAATGTTCGGCTGGCAATTTTTTTTTTAAGCCATTATGACTGTTCTTTAATTTTCATTAAGGTCTTCATCCATAACGGTTGGTTATACAGTGATTGTGCCAGTCTTACCTTCAGCATTAGCTACGGAATTGTAACACGATATGTGATGGCTCCATATCTATCTGGCGTTATGGCTTAGCTTCTGGAAAATGCTGCTCCACATTTTTCAACTAACCTGGTCTTGGAAATACTTTTTTCATTTTGATTCAGAAGAAAGGTGTATCTTATAAATGTCTGTGTCTAGTTACAGGTGGTTTTACCAACAAACACAAAAACGGGAAAATTCTGGAAGCTGTAAAAATCCATGTTTTTGTACTGTGCAAAGAGGTGAGCCGCTGCACATCTAGCGTTTCCCAGCATCTTTGCGCTAGTCGGTTCTATGCGGCCAACGTGTAGAAGTAGATGACCGTGCGTCACACAGTGCAGCCAAAACAAAGATCTACACACATGCCATTTTTCACTCGATACAAAACATGGATTTGAAAATCTTTCCGAATTTTCTCTGGTTTTTTTGAAGAACCACTTGCAACTGGACACGGACATTTCTAAGATACTTTCTTAGTTATCGATTTAGAAGAGAAGTGTATCAACAAGACTAGGTAAAGAAAAACACACAAAAAACATGTAGCAGTGTTTTCTATTAGCTAAGCTGTCAACCCAGATATGGAGCTGTCGCATATCGCGTTACAATTCCGTCGCTACTGTAGGCAGTGAATACAGGGGCACGTTTAGTTATTGAACGTTTTGCTACAGTTTGTACTGAACGAAACGTTTTCCCACCACGGTGCGCACCATTCCTCAACATTCTTTGAGGTATATTTGATCCCGTTTGGGTGTGGCAGGGTGGGATCTGCTCAATATGGGTGTGACCATTTGAAATGTCAAACTACTGCAGCAGCACACTGTACAAAATCGCCCTCTGAGCCGCCGTAATCAGTCATCAAAATGTTCTTCAACTGGTCATTCAGAACAGCACTGTTTCCGTTCAATTGAACAACGTTGTGTCCTGCTGAACGTGGTCCATGTGGGAACTGTGCGCGCCTGTGTGCGGTTTGCTTTGTTTGTGTGAGATTCTTTGTATTTCTCAACTAGCAGCATTAGCATCTGTGTATTCTCTTCTCTATTGAAGTGATGGTGTTTAGTTTGACATTTCTTTTTCAGACTGTGTTGAGGACGACACTTGGTTTGGCCGGGACAGTAAATGTAACTATTGCTTTGATGACCCCATACTGAAGAAATCGCCCAGATTTGCTACGTACAGCAAAAAACACTTCCGAATATTCCGAGTAGGTCTATTCATTTTGACAAAATGATGTATTTCATTTTGAGTTTAACAGTAGTAAAATAGTTTTGTTCAATGTTTGCTCAAGTGATGACGGTCAGATCGTTACCTTGCAGGAGCAGAACATTGTCTATGTCTTTGACAACAGTGGCAATGGCACGTTTGTTGACGGTACAATTCTTGGGAAAGGAAAAACTTTGCCTCTTGCAAACAATGCGGTGCTGTCCCTAGCTGAGGAACGCCATAAAGGTAACCTTGTTACAGAGTTTTATTTTCAAGTCAATTCTGTTTTAGGTCACTGATACTCAAAAGTCTTAGCATTCCACTATATTTATTCCCTGTCGCTCTCAGCATTAAGTATACAGCATCATTCCCTTATTGGTGATGCCAGTTTTAGTTTTTGCATTTACAATCCATGAGATTGATAGTTTCTTCCCTCATTAGTGTTTGTATTCATTGATCTCATGGCGGATGAACAGTCTAACCTCCCCAAAGAGTTCAGTGAGAAATACCTGATTACCAGAAAGATTGGAGCGTAAGTGAGCATTTTGATTCATTTCAACTTGTGTATTTTCTGCAAAAATCCAGATTTTCGTTTTGAATTACAGAGTGACATTCTAGTATGATCAATGTGTGTAAACGTGGCTGATAACGATTTGTTGTACCAGTGGTGTGTGCGGGGAAGTGAAGCTGGCCTTTGAGAGGGCCACTTGCAAAAAGGTGGCTGTGAAGACCATCAACAAGAAGGACTTCCCAGCATCTGTCGGCGTAAGACTTTTCGCCATTTTCCCCGTTTTCTAGTTGATGAATGTTACTGCAATAAAAGGAACTCTTCTTTGTGCAATTCTAGACTGCCACACGAAATGCGGAACGAGAGATCCAGATCCTCCGAAGGATAGACCATGTAAGTAAGTAATCATTGTCGTTTTTAATAGCCTGTTTATACACTGAGTTGTACCAAACATTATGAGCACCTGCTCTTTCCATGACTGATCAGGTAAATCCAGGTGAATGCCTTGATCCCTTATTGGTGTCACCTGTTAAATCTACTTCAATCAGTGTCGATGAAGAGGAGGAGACTGGTTAGGGAAGGATTTTTAATTTTAAGCCTTGAGACGTGGATTGTGTACGTGTGCCATTCGGAGGGTAAATGGGCGAGACAAAATATTTAAGTGCTGTTGAACGGGGTATGGTAGTAAGTGTCAAGAACTGCAACGCTGCTGGGTTTTTCACCGTCAACTGTTTCTTGTGTGTATCGAGAATGGTCCACCACCCAAAGGACATCCAGCCAAATTGACACAACTGTGGGAAGCATTGGAGTCAACATGGGCCAACATCCCTGTGGAACGACATCTTGTAGAGTCCATGCCCGGACGAATTGATGCTGCTCTGAGGGCAAAAGGGGGGGTGCAACTCAATATTAGGAAGGTCTTCATAATGATTTTTACACTCAGTGTACATCTATAATATATTATGCTGTAATGACTGCCAAGGAAAGGAGCCGAGTAAATGTTTTTTTGGGGGGGTAGTCATTTTCAACTTGTGTTTTCTACTGGACAAAGCCACAGTCATAACACTTAAAAAAATGTATTCAAAATGTATCAAAAACACCTGTAGTATTTGGCTGCAATTTTTCTGTGTAACTTTTTCCTCCTGTCTATTCCAGCCATGTCTGATCAAAACAGAAGACTTCTTCCAAACAGACGACTCGTACTACATTGTTTTAGAGCTGTGAGTTTAGTATTTCATTCAAGCAGACACTTTTTAATATATTTTTATCAATGGCAAACCAGTATCGTTACATTGCATGTAATATTTTCTGTAGCCCATCTCAGAAGTACAATTTTCACAAGCATCGTATTTCCTTTCCCCTTCGATTTATTCTGTTTCAACTGACCGCATGTATGTGTTTCAGCATGGAGGGTGGGGAACTCTTTGACAGGGTCAAAAGCAAGAACCAGATAGAGGAGTCAATTGCCAAGCTCTATTTCTACCAGATGTTGAAAGCAGTAGAGGTGGGTGGATTGATGTATTTCTCCATTTTTTTTTCCCCATTTGAATTTCTAGAAAAGTGGTAGGCTTTATTAAATAGGCTCTGCTGTGATGTCAAAATACGCCATAATTATCTTGTTTTATCCTGGAGATAGTTACTGTCACTTGAGTAGTTTTACACTGCTTCCTTATGCTGGTTTATTTCACATTCCTTCCACTAGTATCTTCACAACAATGGCATCATCCACAGAGACCTCAAACCTGAAAATGTGCTGCTTTCGTCTCAGGATGATGTTTGTGTCATCAAGGTAAGATTTGTCAAGTCATCATGTGGGTAATTTTCCCACAATATTTGAACATGGTAGATGAAGTGTAAGTGAGGGTAGATAGTTATCCACCTGGAAACTCATTGTCTTCCTGAAGTGGGGGTGGGGGGGACTGAAAGTTTGGTTGAAGAGTGACAGGCCTCTCTCGCTCTCTCTCTATGTGACAGATCACAGATTTTAATCAGTCCAAGATACTGGAGGAGTCTGCCCTGATGAGGACCCTTTGTGGAACACCCACATACCTTGCACCTGAGGTGTTCACCGACGCAGTCACCGTGGGCTACAGCAGAGCCGTAGACGCCTGGAGTTTAGGGGTCGTCCTGTTTGTGTGGTAGGGATCCATACTACTGATGACAGGGAACGACAGTGCTGCGTGCTCTGACTAGTAGGAAGTGCCATGTAACTTGTTTCTGTCAACATTTAAAGGGAATTGTAATGCAATTATTTCAATTAATTTGCAAATAACTTGGGCCAAGATTACTTTTCAACAGCACGCAAGGTTTTCCTGTTCACAGATTCACATAATTTATTAAACTGGAGCTTACTTCCTGTCTCCCTCACAGCTTGGCAGGCTATCCCCCGTTCCACCCTAATGAACAAACTGGTTTGTCAGTCAGGGATCAGATCACGCAGGGAATTTATACATTTATTCCATCCAAATGGGACTGCATCTCGGACGATGGTAAGAGACTACTGTCAATCCTGTTTGGCTCTGTCATGTGTGTTAGAGCACATAGAAATTCAAAAACAGATTCTTCCTGTCTCAGGTTGGGAAAGAACGTTGGGTACTTTACTACAGTCGTATTGATAATTCCGTAAATGCTGTCTCAATAGTTATTTTACTCATCCAATCATGTCTAGCGAAAGACGTCGTGAAGAGGCTGCTTGTAGTGGACCCCAATGCCCGCCTCACCATTGAGGAGGCTTTACACCATCCCTGGCTGATGGTAAGAGCTTTATTTCCGTCTCTCATTGCCTGGTCCTACTGCCATCAAGGCGGGTACGTTTACTGGATGGAGGGGTATTTGGGGCTAGGTGGTGTTGTAAGTGGCAACAGTGAATAATCTCTGGTCCCATCAATCTCCGTCTCAGGATGAGGCCATGAAGGAGACTGCAGAATGCATCATGTACCCCAAGGACTCCGGAGATGCCACAGCAGCTGATGCCACAGTAGACACCACAGTAGTGAGAAACAATGTCATTCTACTGCAGCAGTGTTTCCCACCCCTCTCCTGGGGGGGACCACTAGACAGTTTTTCTTGTAGCACTGCACCGACACAGCTGATTTAACAAAGGTCTTGGTGATTAGTGATTCCGTGTAGGGCTAGAACAAGCACACACAGAGAGAGAGAGAGGGGTGTTGCTAACAAAATTGAACTATGTCTCTTGTTACTTTAGGCTCCAACTACAAAGAGGTCAAGAGAAGATGATGATGATGAGCAGCAGCTGGCAAAGAGGAGACCAGGCCCATCCACAGAGGCAACATGAGTCACATTTCATCCTCATCACCACATTGGAGACCCCCCCCCAGGTAGTTTTCCACCGGCAATTTGGCCCCCTGGAAATCTACCAGTATATTGTATTTTATCACACTTCTATAGCTACATTTTCATTAACTTGTCAAATGATTTTAGAACGTTCGAATAGAAAAATAGATGTGACAATTGCCTGCTGCGGTGCGTTTCCATTGAACTCTTTTGACGATAGAAACAGCTATATGTAATGGTCACACACACATTTTTTTTTGCAAAAAAATAAGTTTATAATAAAACATTAGGTGGTTGAAGTGTTTCCATTAATAAATTGGCCACAGCCTGTATGCCCTCCCACCTATATGTTTTATGTCTCAGGTAGCCCGCAAAAGCCAGCATGGATAGAATGCAAGAATTGCCATATTTTTTATAATTCTCATGTGCCAACATATCGCCATGGTGAAACTTGCATCCAGCCAACCAGAATAGCAAGGCGAAGCAATTCAGGCTTTCTTGAAAGTACAGACAATTGTCCTGCAAAGAAACATCATTTTTATAGTTGAAAAACAGATTGAGCAAGCAGTAGGCATTTAGAATTAAATGTGAAGTGGAGCTTCCAAATTCAGCAATGGTCATTCATTCGAAAAACAACTTTTCCATCAAGTACGAGAAATGTCAAATCCACCCGTCGAAACAGATAAAAAGGTTGATCTTTAGAAGATGTCATCTATAGCTGCCGTTTCCATTACTTCATGGTGTAATCATCTGAAATGTACTTGATTAACGTTACTATACACTGAACAAAAATATAAACGCAACCATTTGATTTTACTGAGTTACAGTTCATATAAGGAAATCAGTCAATTGAAATGAGGTTATAATCTGGATTTCACATGACTGGGAATAGAGATATGCATCTGTTGGTCACAGATACCTTTAGAAATGTGGGCCTCAGGATCTTGTCACAGTGTCTCTGTGCATTCAAATTGCTATCAATACAATTTGATTTTGTTTGTTGTCCGTAACTTATGTCTGCACATACCATAACCCCACCGCCACCATGGGGCACTGTTCACAACCGCTCGCCCAGACACGTGGTCTACGGTTGTGAGGCCGGGTGGACGTACTGCAAAATTGTCTAAAACGGAGGTGGCTTTTGGTAGAGAAATTCATATTCAATTCTCTGGCAACAGCTCTGGTATACATTCCTGCAGTCAACATGCAAATTGCGCGCTCCCTCAACGGCATTGTGTTGTGTGACAAAACTGCACATTTTGGAGTGGCCTTTTATTGTCCCCAGAACAAGGTGCACCTGTGTAATGATCATGCTGTTTAATCAGCTTCTTGATAATCCACCCACCTGACAGTTGTGGTATATCTTGGCAAAGGAGGAATGCTCACTAACAGGGATGTAAACACCTTTTGAGGGAAATAATATTTTTGTGCATATGGAACATTTCTGGGATCTTTTATTTCAGCTCATGAAACATGGGACCAACACTTTACATGTTGCGTTTATATTTTTGTTCAGTGTACATGTTGATTCCCAACTTGTGGGCACATACTGAGCTATGTCTACTGGAAATGTCCTCCTGTTTTGTAAATAATTGTCTTTGTACAGCTACTGTTGAATAAACAATTTTCTACTGTTTTTTATTGTTATGCATCCATTCATTCTAGGCAGTTGTATGTCATTGAAAATATATTACTCTTCTAGATAATATAAAATATTATCTTACTCTATTCAACATTTCCCATCTCCACTCCAGATCAAGGTTCATAATGCTGAACCATCTAGCTAGTAATTTTGTAGCATATCACACAGAGGTTACTGTAAGGCACGGCTCACTCTCCCATTGAGCCTATAAACAACCTCAATCTCGAGGTCAACATGGACAGCACAAACATAATCAGTAAAGACATCTGGTAGTAGTGTTGCTTTCAAGCATTGTGCAAGCTTTTATATCAAACCATATTGAGATTATTTCATAGCTTTGCTTTGGACCTGTCCCGGAGACTGTACAGCACTGTGTGTGCCTTGCCAAAGGAATCACCCAGCGCAGACTGGACACGACTTTTCCAGCTCAACAGCTTGGGACGATCCTTCAGGATGTCTCTGCCGCCACCTAGGGGCTGAGAGCAAAGCAGTCAATTCATTTAGTAGGCTGAAATGGGTAGCAACCCATACATCAAAATGTATTGTAAGTGGTCAAACAGACAGTCTGAGATTTGACATATTACTGACTACATTGTAGGACCATTTTCTCAGCAGAGGTGGCTGGTTCGCCCAGTGGCTAAACTCTGATGGACCAGTTGACCCACTGCTCCTCACCTGCATGAGTTCACACATGGCCAGCAGGTCAGCCAGGCTGATGTCATCTCCACAGAGGAAGGGCTGTCTCTTGAGGAACATGTTCTCCAGCTTCTCCAGAGTGTCACTCAGGTCTGCCAACGCCCTCTCCAACTTCAGTGGGTCTGCTGGCTGCCCTGTCATATGGGGCAGTAAAACCTACAGCACAAAGCAGCAATGTGTGCCATCAACAACAACCACAGAACATGAGATATGACATGTTTCATTACAGTAAAATTATATTGCATAAACGTGCAATACCCTGCAAAAATATGGCTGTGGGGCTAGACTATATTTCACCTGCCAAATGACAGTAGTGCTCCATGAGCAAGCCGTACCTCCATGAGAAAGACCTTGGCCGCATGTGGCCGGGTGTTGGTATGGTGCCAGGCTGTGTATTCATCCACTCTCGCCCTCCTCTCTGGGTGGCGTGGGTACCAGTTACCTGGGACATCATATTTGGTGGCCAGGTATTTTAATATGGCATCACTGCAACAAGATGAGGGAGGGGAAATGCCCCTTTTATTTTATTTTCATTTTCATCATTTTGTTTTTAAACTACAGAGTGAATGAAGAGTGTTACCTCTCAGTCAGAACAAAGTCATTGTCGACCATCACAGGGACCTTCTGCATGGGATTGAGTTTTGTATACTCTGGTGTCCTATTCTCCCCTATATATAAACAAAGGTATTAAGATACAGTATGTTAATTACATTTCTTTGAGGTATTGGTTTATGCATGGAGCTATATTGAACAAAAATAAATGCAATATGCAACAATTTCAACGTTTTTAAGAAGCCGGATGTGGAGGTCCTGGTCCTGGCTGGTGTCGTTACACATGGTCTGCCATTGTGAAGCGGGTTAGACGTACTGCCAAATTCTCTAAAATGACGGATGCGGTTTATGGTAGAGAAATTAACATTAAATTCTCTGGCAACAGCTCTGGTGGACATTCATGCAGTAAGCATGCCAATTGCATGTTCTTTCAACTTGAGACACATGTGGCATTGTGTTGTGTGACAAAACCTAAACATTGTAAAGTGGTCTGTTATTGTCCCAGCACAAGGTGCACCTGTCAAGTGGATGGATTATTTTGGCAAAGGAGAAACACTCATTAACAGGGATGTAAACAAATGTGTGCACATAATTTGAGAGAAATAAGCTTTTTGTGCATCTGGAACATTTCTGGGATTTCTATTTTAGCTCATGAAACATGGGACCAACACTTTACATGTTGGGTTTCTATTTTTGTTCAGTGTATTTGTCCAAATTTGAAGGCATGGACGATTGTGAAATAATAGCATACTGGTGTCATTCTGAATAGATAGTTAGCTAGCTAGTACACATTCGGGACAACTATCAACAGAAAACACGCATTTTGCTGTGCAGAGTAGGACAAAGTTCAAGGTACAGTAGGTCTAAGTTCAATGCAGGACAGAGCAGATACATTTAGCTTTTTAAACAATGTGGCGCTCAGTCTGTTTATAAATATATCAAACCTATATATGCATTTCCAATTAACATTAACAATCTTGCTTTAGTAGAAACCAAAACGATAGATATATTGATTGCATGTTTAACGTTAGCTCGATGATGTTGGTAACTAATGTTAAACGTTAGCTCACATTCGCCCAGCCGCTTGAAACTCACCTTTTCGTATTGCAACTGTTTTCACCTTGTGTGGAATTTTATTGCAGTTAAGAAATATATGTATTGCTCTACATGGTTGAGACAATAAATCTAAATACACTTCTAGTTCTACGCCCTTTCTACCAGCCATGATAAATGTATTTGTATTGCTTGCCTGCGTACGCTAGGCACTGTAGACTAGTAGCACAAATTATGTCACTTTGTAGGGTAATGACGAAACCTTCCAAGTAAAAGCCCCCGTTTCAAACCATTGCAATGTGGATAACAAATTCAAATTGTATTGAATTTTAATCAATGGCCACTTTAATTGTGCCAACATGAAAATGCAAGAAGTAATTTATGAAAACAAATCAAAAATGTGCCTTGCGGTTAAGAGCGTTAGGCCAGTAACCAAAAGGTTGCTGGTCCGAGTCCCCAAGCCGACTAAGTACAAAATATCTCCCTGTGCCCTTGAGTAAGGCACTTAATGCTAATTGGTCCTGTAAGTCGCTCTGGATAAGAGTGTCATGTAAAAAAAACTATGTTGACACTGGTATGTTGAGAATATTGGGCTGTAGCGAGATAACTTTTCTACCTGTCAGCTAAAGTGGGGTGGAAAATACTCAGTAGGGTCTCTACTAAACAAATATGGTTAGTTTTGGATGGGGACTGTGTCGCACGGCCTGCTGCTGGCTTTTCACTCTGCCCATCCATAGCTCCCAATGCAATACACGGTAATAGACTGTACATGGGATACATACTGGCTTGTAGAGAGAACTGTTCTTCCTGTCTCAGCTAAAGTAAGGTGGGAAATACTCAGTTGGGTCTCTACTAAACAAATATGTGTCCCCCTCCAAAACTAACCATATTTGGTTAGTAAAAGACCCTACTGAGTATTTCCCACCTTACTTTAGCTGAGACAGGGAGAAACAATGTCTCTCTACAAGCCAACAAGTATCCCATATACCGTGTATTGCATTGCAGTAAATGGAGTGGGTGGAGTTAGGAGTCACCAGTACTCTGTATTCAACCTGTTGCCCAGCACAATTGACCCATTTAAGTTTTGCAGACTCCATTGAGTAATTCCAATAACAAATATTAGTATTTTATTAAAGTGTATTTCTTTAAATATACACTGAGTGTACAAAACATTAAGGACACATTCTTAGTATTGAGTTGCACCCCCTTTTCCCACCAGAACAGCCTCAATTCGTCAGGACATGGACTCTACGAGGTGTCGAAAGCGTTCCACATGAATGCTGGCCCATGTCGACTCCAATGCTTCCGACAGTTGTGTCACGTTGGCTGGATGTCCTTTGGGTGGTGGACCATTCTTGATGCACACGGGAAACTGTTGAGAATGAAAAACTCAGCAGTGTTGCAGTATTTGACACAAACCGGTGCACCTGGCACCTACTACCATACCTCAAAGGCACTTAAATATTTTGTCTTGCCCATTCACCCTCTGAATGGCACACACACACAATCCATGTCTCAATTGTCACAAGGCTTAAAACCCTTCTTTATCCTGTCTCCTCCCTTTCATCTACACTGATTGAAGTGGATTTAACAAGTGACATCAATAAGGGATCATAGCTTTCACCTGGATTCACCTGATCAGTTTAATGTTTTGTAAACTCTGTGTAGTCTACACAGTAGCTTTCAACATATAATTATGTGTAAACTTTCAAAATAAATGATTGCATAAATAATCCAATATACAATAAAATAGGTCAAATTATATATTTTTCAAAGGTGGTTGCAGTGCTGTTCAAAAACAGTTCTACTGCACTAGACTGCAAAAAAATAGATATTCCCAATTTAGTGTGTCTTTGCAGGTGACTCTTGTTTTGAAAAGAAACAACCGCGATCATGCTACCAGCACAATATTCTATTGCTTTGAGAACGGTAATCTGTAGGCTACATAGTCACCAACTGAGTCAAAACAAAAGTCGTGCCAGGGCGTGATCAATGGATGGTCGAGCGGCAGATTTCCCACAACTCTTTTTTTACATTTTAGCTTAGGGTTTAAGAAATTTTTTCTAGTATAAAAGAACGCTTAAAATTTATTTTGCAAGTAAATGTTTGTAGTTCATGCTCCGTTTTTTAAAGTTTACATTATGGCTGTAAAAACAACAACATTCTTAAAGTTATACACCGTCAATTAAAATTGTATATTTACTTTAACCTAGATAATGAATTTACGTGATAACGTCATGCGAATATTACAAAGGCGTGATTACGAGGCTTCTAAATGAGAACTAAGTTTCTTCCAGGACCGACCTAGGGGAGAGTTTCCGGCACATGGCAAAAAGTACCCTGCCGACTGGTAGTCATTCAGCTTGTGCTTTACCATCTTTAGCTGTGACGTACTTGCAGGTTGACTTTTGTCAGTGCGATAGGTATGCATGAATAGGACGGGGCTCATTCTCAGAATGTACTTTTACGAAAATTGACCATTAGTTTGTGAGATATCAGTTGAGATCACAGCTTTGCAAATGTCTGTATATATAGCAGCAAGCATGAAGCACAGACTGAGCATGGGGTGCATCAGTTTCTTGTTTTAATTGACAAGGAATATATTAGGTTTCGTGTTTTAATTCACATGGAATATATATCTCCCATCTGTGTTTTCAATATAAAATTGATCCCTCAATTTCTGTAGTAACTTATTTTATTTGTATCTATACCTGTTATGGCATTTTCCTTCCTCTTTACCCTGAGTTATTTGAACATCATAGTGTGGAAAAATATGTAAAACACAGGAAAATCACATTTTTGACTACTGGGCCTAATAGAATAATACGTATTTTCCACCATAATTTGCAAATAAATTCATAAAAAATCCTACCATGTGATTTTCTGGATTTCTTTTCTCATTTTGTCTGTCATAGTTGAAGTGTACCTATGGTGAAAATTACAGGCCTCTCTCATCTTTTTAAGTGGGAGAACTTGCACAATTGGTGGCTGACTAAATACTTTTTTGCACCACTGTATATAAATCATTGATCTGGACTTATCAGCAACATTAAAGGGATACTTAAGGATTTTGGCTTTGAGACCTTTTATCTACTTCCCCAGAGTCAGATTAGCATAATGTCTGGATTAGCATAATGTCTGTAAGTCTATGGTATCTGCTAGGAGATAAGTCATTGCGTTATTTAGCAATTACGCTAGCACTTGTTAGCAATTTCCGTTAAACTGCACACAGACACATAAAAATGGTACCCCCGAGTTCATCTGACTCTGGGGAAGTAGATAAACGGCCTTATTGCCAACATCCCAGAGTATCCCTTAAATGAACTAGGTACTGTTAAGTTGTTTCCTGTGTTCCAATTACTATGTCTACACTTCACAATCCCTGACAAAGAACACACATTCTGGAACTTTGTATCAATATGACAATGAGATATTCATAGCACTGCCAGTTGTTGAATAATAAGTAATGTGGTACAGGTTTGACAAGTCCTTTCAGCAAACACTGGAGCTGTGTTTCACAGAGGGGTTGACAACAATGTTGTCCTTGGGCCGTCATCTGCTTTTGAAGCCTTCCTCTTATCTCCGGACTGGAACTCAGTATGGATCTCCAGGAAGGTTTTGTTCTTGGTCTCAGGGACTACCAGGAATATGTATACAGCCACCAAGACAGATATCACCAAGAACACCAGGAAACAGTACTGCTGCAACTTAGTCTGTGGAGGTAAAAAAGCAGACCAAACCCATCTAGAAACAGCTCTCAAAACAGCCATCTCTCCTAATTTTATATCAATCGACAGTATGGATCAAACTACTCTAGTATTCTATAACCTACTGTTACACAATTTATTTTTATTTTTTATTTAACCTTTATTTAACTAGGCAAGTCAGTTAAGAACAAATTCTTATATACAATGACAGCCTACTCTGGCCATACCCGGATGACGCTGGGCCAATTGTGCGCCGCCCTATGGGACTCCTAATCATGGCCGGGTGTGATACAGCCTGGATTCGAACCAGGGACTGTAGTGACGCCTCTTGCACTGAGATGCAGTGCCTTAGACCGCTGCGACACTAACCATACTCCTTCATTTAAAGGTTAAGTACCACGGATGTAAACACTTGGAACCTACCACAATAAATGGAAACACCATGCCAATGACGAAGAAGCTGAGCCAGTTCACGGACCCTCCGATCATGTACGCGGCAGGCCGACTGGTTTGTGTGAATAACTCTGTGGTCAAGATGTTTGTCACCCCACCTCCAAGGACAAAGCAAAGGTATAGTGTTAGTTTCAAATACATTTATAATCAGATAATAATATTGTTGCCAGATCACACAAAGTTTGGCAATAATGGCATGAATGAGCGATAAGTAAGTTCTGTCGGTTACCTGGCCCCAAGCCAAAGCTGAGTATGAAAGCAAAGACGCATCCCATGCTAAGATAAGGCATCCATACGCCTGCTCCCTGCGTTCAACGAAAGAAGACAACAATTCGATCATAGAAAACTAGTGCTCTCAAAGTGGCCAGCCAAAGGCCCAATGCAGCCATTTTTATCTCAATATCAAATAATTTATGGGTAACAATTAAGAACCTTACTGTGATTGTTTTCAATTACAATTGTCAAAAAGAAACAAAAATAGCTTCTTAGCATAGAGCAATTTCTAAAGCAAGAATTTTGCTAGGACTGTCTGAGAGTGTGGAGTGGAAAACTGAAAACTATCTGTTATTGGCAGAGAGGTTTTGAACTTTCTTTTTATTGGTCTATTAACTAATTTACTGCAGGGTGATGTGACCAGGCAGGCTCCATCCCACCAAAACAGCCTAACATTTCAGGCGGTCTTTTCAAATGACTCTTACACCAAAAGGGCATTCATTATCCTCATTTTTCAAATGTCACCGTATTATTCCAACCTCATAGTGTGGAAATATATATAAAACGCAGGAAAATCACATTTTTGACTGCACTGGGGCTTGTTACCCAGAAATGATTGGATATTGAGATACAAATGGTGACATTGGACCTTTTGGTTTAAACAACCATAACTTAAGTACAACACGAGTCTCTTATTCTGATTAATAAGAGACCGAAATGGAATTGTTAGATCAAAGATACTTTACTTGGAAGGTGAGGGTCAGAGTGAAGCAAATGCACCAGAAAGCCATTAGGGTGTACCCTCCGATGATAAGCACTTTTCGTCCCAGAGTTTCGATCAGCACGCCCTGAAAGACACATCATCTCATATGGCATACCAGCAGAAGAATAAGATCGTGGAGAAATATAAGATCGGAGTTAAAATAACCTACAGATGTAGGATATTAATTTGATTAACCTGTTGCAAGAGAATTTTCCTTTAATGCAGGATTTTTAAAACGTAGTGTATTTGAGGGTTAAAAGGTCCTAATCCAGGCACTTGTCATCTCCCGTCTGGATTACTGCAACTCGCTGTTGGCTGGGCTCCCTGCCTGTGCCATTAAACCCCTACAACTCATCCAGAACGCCGCAGCCCGTCTGGTGTTCAACCTTCCCAAGTTCTCTCACATCACCCCGCTCCTCCGCTCTCTCCACTGGCTTCCAGTTGAAGCTCGCATCCGCTACAAGACCATGGTGCTTGCCTACGGAGCTGTGAGGGGAACGGCACCGCAGTACCTCCAGGCTCTGATCAGGCCCTACACCCAAGCAAGGGCACTGCGTTCATCCACCTCTGGCCTGCTCGCCTCCCTACCATTGAGGAAGTACAGTTCCCGCTCAGCCCAGTCAAAACTGTTCGCTGCTCTGGCCCCCAATGGTGGAACAAACTCCTCACGACGCCAGGACAGCGGAGTCAATCACCACCTTCCGGAGACACCTGAAACCCCACCTCTTCAAGGAATACCTAGGATAGGATAAGTAATCCTTCTCACCCCCCCCCTTAATGATTTAGATGCACTATTGTAAAGTGGCTGTTCCACTGGATGTCAGAAGGTGAATTCACCAATTTGTAAGTCGCTCTGGATAAGAGCGTCTGCTAAATGACTTAAATGTAAATGTAAATGTAAAAAGGCTTCTGAAGGTGGTAATTTCGACTTTAAAATTTCAAACTGGATTTTCCCTTACGAAAAATGTATCAACTCCTACAAAAATGGCCATTAATTATAAATCCAAATTTCCTGTTGCTGCAGGATTAAGATCCTACAGCTTTAGTCAACACATCTTAAATATGTTAATCCACTCTATGAATAGTAACATAAATCATAGCAGAGCATTCAATGAGAACAGTACTGTCATTCCAGCATAACATGATGAAATTAGCGATCAGTCATTAACGAAGATTCTAAAAGACTCATAAATCCATGCAAAGAGGCATGGGGTTGTATGACATTTCCGCTCTACGATGGACTCCATGCATGCTACTAAATACTTGGAAATATACAGTACCAGTCAAAAGTTGACACACCTACTCAATCCAGGATTCTTCTTTATTTTGACTATTTTCTACATTGTAGAATAGTAGTGAAGACATCAAAACTATGAAATAACACATATGGAATCATGTAATAACCCCCAAAAAGTGTTAAAAAAATCTAAATATATTTTATATTTGAAACTCTTCAAAGTAGACACCCTTTGCCTTGATGACAGCTTTGCACACTTGACATTCTCTCAACCAGCTTCATGAAGTAGTGTGACGAGTGCGCTGAGTCGCGAAGCAATTACAGGGACTGAATATTTAATAAATGGAACATAATACAAAACAAGAAACACGAACAGCACACAGACATGAAACTGAAATAATAACGCCTGGGGAAGGAACCAAAGGGAGTGACATATGTAGGGAAGGTAATCAAGGAGGTGATGGAGTCCAGGTGAGTCTGATGATGCGCTGGTGAGTGTAACGATGGTGACAGGTGTGCGCCATCATGAGCATGAGTGACAGTATATGTGACAAGAAGTCACCTGGAATGCATTTAAATTAACAGTTGTGCTTTGTTTAAAAGTTAATTAAGTAATGCGTTTGAGCCAATCAGTTGTGACAAGGTAGGGGTGGTATACAGAAGATAGCCCTATTTGGTAACAGACCAAGTCCATATTGGAGCAAGAACAGCTCAAATAAGCAAAGAGAAACAACAGTCCATCATTACTTTAAGACATGAAGGTCAGTCAATCTGAAAGTTTCTTCAAGTGCAGTCACAAAAACATCAAGCACTATGATGAAACTGGCTCTCATGAGGACCACCACAGGAAAGGAAGACCCACAGGATAAGTTCAGTAGAGTTACCAGCCTCAGAAATTGCAGCCCAAATAAATGCTTCACAGAGTTCAAGTAACAGACACATCTCAACATCAACTGTTCAGTGGAGACTGCGTGAATCAGGCCTTCATGGTTGACTTTCTGCAAAGAAACCACTACTAAAGGATACCAATAATAAGAAGAGACTTGCTCGGGCCAAGAAACACAAGCAATGGACATTAGACCGGTGGAAATTTGTCCTTTGGTCTGATGAGTCCAAATTTGAGATTTTTGGTTCCAACTGCCGTGTCTTTCTGAGACGCAAAGTAGGTGAATGGATGATCTCTGCATGTGTGCTTCCACCATGAAGCATGGAGGAGGAGGTGTGATGGTGTGGGGGTGCTTTGCTAGTGACACTGTCTGTGATTTATTTAGAATTCAAGGCACACAAAACCAGCAAGGCTACCACAGCATTCTGCAGCGATACACCATCCAATCTGGTTTGCACTTAGTTGGACTATCATTTGTTTTTCAACAGGACAATGACCCAAACACAACTCCAGGCTGTGTAAGGGCTATTTGACCACGAAGGAGAGTGATGGAGTGCTGCATCAGATGACCTGGCCTCCACAATCACCCAACCTCAACCCAATTGAGATGGTTTGGGATGAGTTGGACCGCAGAGTGAATGAAAAGCAGCCAACAAGTGCTCAGCATGTGGGAACTCCTTCAAGACTGTTGGAAAAGCATTCCAGGTGAATACCTCATCAAGCTGGTTGAGAGAATGCAAAGAGTGTGCAAAGCTGCCATCAAGGCAAAAGGTGGCTACTTTGAAGAATCTAAAATCCCAAATATATTTTGATTTGTTTAACACTTTTTTGGTTACTACATGATTCCATATGTGTTATTTCACAGTTTTGATGTCTTCACTATTATAATACAATATAGAAAATAGTAAAAATAAAGAAAAACTATGAAAAACGACCTACTGTTGAATGGTACTGTATGTACTATGACCAATAGTTGACACTCACACAGGTAAGGGCAGTGAGGCATTCACAGGCTCCTGTGCCCACAGTTACGTAGGGTATGTTGACATCTGGAATTCCGGCCTCCTCAAACACATAATCTGTATAAAAATAAATCTGCAAGAGAGAGAGAGTTATAGAAAACAAATGAAACACCGGTCCTTCACACTATACCCTATAGTGTATAACAGGGATGGACAAGTTTGATGGGGGTGAGCTCAAATCTGAACTCATCATGCAGTCAGAACGAGCCCTAGCCTTTTGGGGCCCTAAGAAAAATTTTGTTGGGGGGAGTTGATCCGCAAGCCTACAAAAGGGGGGCGGCAGCCAGTTGCCTATACCTGGTGTATTACATATCATACCACAGTTGAAGTCGGAAGTTTACATACACCTTAGCCAAATACATTTAAACTCAGTCTTTCACAATTCCTGACATTTAATCCTAGTAAAAATTCCCTGTCTTAGGTCAGTTAGGATCACCACTTTATATTAAGAATGTGAAATGTCAGAATAATAGTAGAGAGAATGGTTTATTTCAGCTTTTATGTCTTTCATCACATTCCCAGTGGGTCAGAAGTTTACATACAGTCAATTAGTATTTTGTAGCATTGCCTTTAAATTGTTTAACTTGGGTCAAATGTTTCAAGTGGCCTTCCATAATTTCCCACAATAAGTTTGGTGATTTTTGTCCCATTCCTCCTGACAGAGCTGGTGTAACAGAGTCAGGTTTATAGGCCTCCTTGCTCGCACACTCTTTTTCAGTTCCGCCCACACATTTTCTATAGGATTGAGGTCAGGGCTTTGTGATGGCCACTCCAATACCTTGACTTTGTTGTCCTTAAGCCATTTTGCCACAACTTTGGAAGTATGCTTGGGGTCATTGTCCATTTGGAAGACCCATTTGCAACCAAGCTTTAACTTCCTGACTGATGTCTTGAGATGTTTCTTCAATAAATCTACATCATTTTCCATTCCTCATGATGCCATCTCGAATCCCACCGTACCTTCTCCGCTATGCAATCTGGTTTCCGAGCCGGTCACGGGTGCACCTCAGCCACACTCAAGGTACTAAACGACATCATAACCGCCATCGATAAAAGACAGTACTGTGCAGCCATCTTCATCGACCTTGCCAAGGCTTTCGACTCTGTCAATCACCATATTCTTATCGGCAGACTCAGTAGCCTCGGTTTTTCGGATGACTGCCTTGCCTGGTTCACCAATTACTTTGCAGACAGAGTTTAGTGTGTCAAATCGGAGGGCATGTTGTCCGGTCCTCTGGCAGTCTCTATGGGGGTGCCACAGGGTTCAATTCTCGGGCCGACTCTTTTCTCTGTATATATCAATGATGTTGCTCTTGCTGCGAGCGATTCCCTGATCCACCTCTACGCAGACGACACCATTCTATATACTTTCGGCCCGTCATTGGACACTGTGCTATCTAACCTCCAAACGAGCTTCAATGCCATACAACACTCCTTCCGTGGCCTCCAACTGCTCTTAAACGCTAGTAAAACCAAATGCATGCTTTTCAACCGATCGCTGCCTGCACCCGCATGCCCGACTAGCATCACCACACTGGATGGTTCCGACCTTGAATATGTGGACACCTATAAGTACCTAGGTGTCTGGCTAGACTGCAAACTCTCCTTCCAGACCCATATCAAACATCTCCAATCGAAAATCAAATCAAGAGTCGGCTTTCTATTCCGTAACAAAGCCTCCTTCACACACGCTGCCAAGCTTACCCTAGTAAAACTGACTATCCTACCGATCCTCGACTTCGGCGATGTCATCTACAAAATTGCTTCCAACACTCTTCTCAGCAAACTGGATGCAGTTTATCACAGTGCCATCCGTTTTGTCACTAAAGCACCTTATACTACCCACCACTGCGACTTGTATGCTCTAGTCGGCTGGCCCTCGCTACATATTCGTCGCAAGACCCACTGGCTCCAGGTCGTCTACAAGGCCATGCTAGGTAAAGCTCCGCCTTATCTCAGTTCACTGGTCACGATGGCAACACCCATCCGTAGCACGCGCTCCAGCAGGTGTATCTCACTGATCATCCCTAAAGCCAACACCTCATTCGGCCGCCTTTCGTTCCAGTACTCTGCTGCCTGTGACTGGAACGAATTGCAAAAATCGCTGAAGTTGGAGACCTTTATCTCCCTCACCAACTTCAAACATCAGCTATCTGAGCAGCTAACTGATCGCTGCAGCTGTACATAATCTATTGGTAAATAGCCCACCCATTTTCACCTACCTCATCCCCACAGTTATTATTTATTTACTTTTCTACTCTTTTGCACACCAATATCTCTACCTGTATATGATCATTTATCAATCCAGTGTTAATCTGCAATATTGTAATTATTCGCCTACCTCCTCATGCCTTTTGTACACATTGTATATAGACTCCCCTTTTTTTCTACTGTGTTATTGACTTGTTAATTGTTTACTCCATGTGTAACTCTGTGTTGTCTGTTCACACTGCTATGCTTTATCTTGGCCAGGTCGCAGTTGTAAATGAGAACTTGTTCTCAACTAGCCTACCTGGTTAAATAAAGGTGAAATACATTTTTTTTTTTTTAAATCTATTACGTGAAGTGCACCAGTCCCTCCTGCAGCAAAGCACCCCCACAACATGATGCTGCCACCGCCGTGCTTCACGTTTGGGATGGTGTTCTTCGGCTTGCAAGCCTCCCCCTTTTTCCTCCAAACATAGCGATGATCATTATGGCCAAACAGTTCTATTTTTGTTTCATCAGACCAGAGGACATTTCACCAAAGATCATAATCTTTGTCCCCATGTGCAGTTGCAAACCATAGCCTGTTTTTTATGGCCGTTTTGGAGCAGTGGCTTCTTCCTTGCTGAGCGGCCTATCAGGTTATGTCGATATAGGACTCATTTTACTGTGGATATAGATACGTTTGTACCTATTTCCTCCAGCATCTTCACAAGGTCCTTTGCTGTTGTTCTGGGATTGATTTGCACTTTTCGTACGCTCGTCTCTAGGAGACAGAACGTGTCTCCTTCCTGAGCGGTATGACGGCTGCGTGGTCCAATGGTGTTTATACTTGCGTACTATTGTTTGTACAGATGAACGTGGTACCTTCAGGCGTTTGGAAATTGCTCCCAAGGATGAACCAGACTTGTGGAGGTCTACAATTTTTTTCTGAGGTCTTGGCTGATTTCTTTTGATTTTCCCATGATTTCAAGCAAAGAGGCACTGAGTTTGAAGGTAGGCTTTGAAATACATACACATATACTCCTCCAATTGACTCAAATGATGTCAATTAGCCTATCAGAAGCTTCTAAAGCCATGACATAATTTTCTGGAATTTTCCAAGCAGTTTAAAGTCAGTCAACTTAGTGTATGTAAACTTCTGACCCACTGGAATTGTGATAGAGAGAATGATGTGAAAAAATTAAGTGAAATAATCTACTTTGTGTGTCATAATCTACTTTGTGTGACATCTACTTTGTGTGTCATGCACAAAGTAGATGTCCAAACCAACTTTTTTTTCCACCTTTATTTAACCAGGTAGGCTAGTTGAGAACAAGTTCTCATTTACAACTGTGACCTGGCAAAGCAGCGCGACACAAACAACAACAGAGTTACACATGGAATAAACCAGCATACAGTCAATAATAGAATAGAGAAAGTCTATATACAGTGTGTGCAAATGAGATGAGTAAGGCAATAAATAGGCCATAGTGGCAAAATTATTACAGTATGGCAAAATAAACACTGGGGTGATAGATGTAAAAAAAATATGAGTGTGCAAGTAGCGGTACTGGGGGCGCAAAGGAGCAAAATAAATGAAATATATAACAATATCAAATCAAATGTATTTTATAGACCTTCTTACATCAGCTGATATCTCAAAGTGCTGTACAGAAACCCAGCCTAAAACCCCAAACAGCAAGCAATGCAGGTGTAGAAGCACTATGGTGATTGATAGGCTAGTTGGATTGGCTATGTACAGGTGCAGTGATCTGTGAGCTGCTCTGACAGCTGGTGCTTAAAGCTAGAGAGGGAGATATGTCTCCAGCTTCAGTGATTTTTGCAGTTCGTTCCGGTCATTGGCAGCAGAACACTGAAAGGAAAGGCGGCCGAAGGAGGAATTGGCTTTGGGGGTGACCAGGGAGTTATACCTGCTGGAGCGCGTGCTGAGGTTGGGTTCTGCTATGGTGACCAGTGAGCTGAGATAAGACAGGGCTTTACCTAGCAACGACTTATAGATGACCTGGAGCCAGTGAGTTTGGCGACGGATATGAAGCAAGGGCCAGCAAACCAGAGCATACAGGTCGCAGTGTAGTATATGGGATTTTGGTGACAATACGGATGGCACTGTGATAGACTGCATCCAATTTACTGAGTAGAGTGTTGGAGGCTATTTTGTAAATGACATCGCCGAAGTCAAGGATCGGTAGGATAGTCAGTTTTACTAGGGTATGTTTGGCAGCATGAGTGAAGGATGCTTTGTTACGAAATAGGAAGCTGATTCTAGATTTAATTTTGGATTGGAGATGCTTAATGTGAGTCTGGAAGGAGAGTTTACAGTCCAACCAGACACCTAGGTATTTGTAGTTGTCTACATATTCTAAGTCAGAACCGTCCAGAGTAGTGATGCTGGATGGCTGGGTAGGTGTGGACAGCGATCGGTTGAAGAGCATGCATGTAGTTTTGCTTGCATTTAAGAGCAGTGGGAGGCCACGGAAGGAGAGTTGTATGGCATTGAAGCTTGTCTGGAGGTTAGTTAACACAGTGTCCAAAGAAGGGCCAGAACTATACAGAGTGGTGTCGTCTGCGTAGAGGTGGATCAGAGAATCACCAGCAGCGAGAGCAATATCATTGATGTATACAGAGAAAAGAGTTGGCCTGAGAATTGAACCCTGTGGCACCCCCATAGAGACTGCCAGAGGTCCGGACACCAGGCCCTGACACACTGAACTCTGTCAGAGAAGGAGTTGGTGAACCAGGCGAGGCAGTCATTTGAGAAACCAAGGCTGTTGAGTCTGTCGATAAGAATGTGGTGATTGACAGAATCGAAAGCCTTGGCCAGGTCGATGAATACAGCTGCACAGTATTGTCTCTTGGTGGTTATGATATCGTTTAGGACCTTGAGCATGGCTTGAGGTGCACCCATGACCAGCTCTGAAACCAGATTGCATAGTGGAGAAGGTACGGTGGGATTCTAAATGGTCGGTGAACTCTCTGCTTTCGAAGAACTTAGAAAGGCAGGGTAGGATAGATATAGGTCTGTAGCAGTTTGGGTCAAGAGGGTCTCCCCCTTTGTAGAGGGGGATGACCGCGGCAGCTTTCCAATCTTTGGGGATCTCAGACGATAGGTTGAATAAGCTAGTAATAGGGATTACAACAATTTCAGCTTGTCTAGCCCTTACTGAATATAAGAGCAGCGTCAACTCACCATCAGTACGACCAAGAATAGGACTTTCGCGAAGCGGATCCTGTGTTCTGCCTTTCACCCAGGACAACGGAATGGATCCCAGCCGGCGACCCAAAACAACGACTTTGTAAAAGAGGGAAACGAAGCGGTCTTCTGGTCAGACTCCGGAGACGGGCACATCGCGCACCACTCCCTAGCATACTTCTCGCTAATGTTCAGTCTGTTGACAACAAGGTTGATGAAATCCGAGCAAGGGTAGCATTCCAGAGGGACATCAGAGACTGTAACGTTCTTTGCTTCACGGAAACATGGCTCACTCGAGAGACGCTATCAGAGTTGGTGCAGCCAGCTGGTTTCTCCACGCATCGCGCCGACAGAAACAAACATCTTTCTGGTAAGAAGAGGGGCGGGGGCGTATGCTTTATGGTTAACGAGACGTGGTGTGGTCACAACAACATACAGGAACTCAAGTCCTTCTGTTCACCTGATTTAGAATTCCTCACAATCAAATGTTGACCGCATTATCTACCAAGGGAATTCTCTTCGATTATAATCACAGCCATATATATTCCCCCCCAAGCAGACACATCGATGGCTCTGAACAAACTTTATTTGACTCTTTGCAAACTGGAATCCACATATCCTGAGGCTGCATTCATTGTAGCTGGGGATTTTAACAAGGCTAATCTGAAAACAAGACTCCCTAAATTGTATCAGCATATCGATTGCGCAACCAGGGCTGGTAAAACCTTGGATCATTGCTATTCTAACTTCCGCAACGCATATATGGCCCTTCCCCGCCCTCCTTTCGGAAAAGCTGACCACAACTCCATTTTGTTGCTCCCTGCCTGCAGACAGAAGCTAAAACAAGAAGCTCCCGCGCTGAGGTCTGTTCAACGCTGGTCCGACCAATCTGATTCCACGCTCCAAGACTGCTTCCATCACGTGGACTGGGTAATGTTTCGTATTGCGTCAAACAACAACATTGACGAATACGCTGATTCGGTGAGCGAGGTCATTAGAATGTGCGTTGAAGATGTTGTTCCCATAGCAGCGATTAAAACATTCCCAAACCAGAAACCGTGGATTGATGGCAGCATTCGCGTGAAACTGAAAGCGTGAACCACTGCTTTTAATCAGGGCAAGGTGACCGGAAACATGACCGAATACAAACAGTGTAGCTATTCCCTCCGCAAGGCAATCAAACAAGCTAAGCGTCAGTATAGAGACAAAGTAGAATCGCAATTCAACGGCTCAGACACAAGAGGTATGTGGCAGGGTCTACAGTCAATCACGGATTACAAAAAGAAAACCAGCCCAGTCACGGACCAGGATGTCTTGCTCCCAGGCAGACTAAATAACTTATTTTGCCCACTTTGAGGACAATACAGTGCCACTGACACGGCCCGCAACCAAAACATGCGGACTCTCCTTCACTGCAGCCGAGGTGAGTAAAACATTGAAACGTGTTAACCCTCGCAAGGCTGCAGGCCCAGACGGCATCCCCAGCCGCGCCCTCAGAGCATGCGCAGACCAGCTGGCTGGTGTGTTTACAGACATATTCAATCAATCCTTATCCCAGTCTGCTGTTCCCTCATGCTTCAAGAGGGTCACCATTGTTCCTGTTCCCAAGAAATCTAAGGTAACTGAGCTAAACGACTACCGCCCCGGAGCTCTAACTTCCGTCATCATGAAGTGCTTTGAGAGACTAGTCAAGGACCATATCACCTCCACCCTACCTGACACCCTAGACCCACTCCAATTTGCTTACCGCCCAAATAGGTCCACAGACGATGAAATCTCAACCACACTGCACACTGCCTTAACCCATCTGGACAAGAGGAATACCTATGTGAGAATTCTGTTCATCTACAGCTCAGCATTTAACACCATAGTACCCTCCAAACTCGTCATCAAGCTCGAGACCCTGGGTCTCGACCCCGCCCTGTGCAACTGGGTACTGGACTTCCTGACGGGCCACCCCCAGGTGGTGAGGGTAGGCAACAACATCTCCACCCCGCTGATCCTCAACACTGGGGCCCCACAAGGATGCGTTCTGAGCCCTCTCCTGTACTCCTTGTTCACCCACGACTGCGTGGCCACGCACGCCTCCAACTCAATCATCAAGTTTGCGGACGACACAACAGTGGTAGGCTTGATTACCAACAACGACGAGACGGCCTACAGGGAGGAGGTGAGGGCCCTCGGAGTGTGGTGTCAGGAAAATAACCTCACACTCAATGTCAACAAAACTAAGGAGATGATTGTGGACTTCAGGAAACAGCAGAGGGAACACCCACCTATCCACATCGATGAGACAGTGGTGGAGAGGGTAGTAAGTTTTAAGTTCCTCGGCGTACACATCACAGACAAACTGAATTGGTCCACCCACACAGACAGCATCATGAAGAAGACGCAGCAGCGCCTCTTCAACCTCAGGAGGCTGAAGAAATTTGGCTTGTCACCAAAAGCACTCACAAACTTCTACAGATGCACAATCGAGAGCATCCTGTCGGGCTGTATCACTGCCTGGTACGGCAACTGCTCCGCCCACAAACGTAAGGCTCTCCAGAGGGTAGTGAGGTCTGCACAACACATCACCTGGGGCAAACTACCTGCCCTCCAGGACACCTACACCACCCGATGTCACAGGAAGGCCATAAAGATCATCAAGGACAACAACCACCCGAGCCACTGCCTGTTCACCCCGTGATCATCCAGAAGGCGAGGTCAGTACAGGTGCATCAAAGCTGGGACCGAGAGACTGAAAAACAGCTTCTATCTCAAGGCCATCAGACTGTTAAACAGCCACCACTAACATTGGGTGGCTGCTGCCAACACACTGACTCAACTCCAGCCACTTTAATAATGGGAATGGATGGGAATGGATGGGAATTGATGTAAAATATATCACTAGCCACTTTAAACAATGCTACTTAATATAATGTTTACATACCCTACATTATTCATCTCATATGTATACGTATATACTGTACTCTATATCATCTACTGCATCTTTATGTAATACATTTATCACTAGCCACTTTAAACTATGCCACTTTGTTTACATACTCATCTCATATGTATATACTGTACTCGATACCATCTACTGCATCTTGCCTATGCCGCTCTGTACCATCACTCATTCATATATCTTTATGTACATATTCTTTATCCCTTTACACTTGTGTGTATAAGGTAGTAGATTTGGAATTGTTAGTTAGATTACTCGTTGGTTATTACTGCATTGTCGGAACTAGAAGCACAAGCATTTCGCTACACTCACATTAACATCTGCTAACCATGTGTATGTGACAAATAAATGTGATTTGATTTGATTTGTAGGGGTCCAGATTTTGCAGCTCTATCAGAACATCAGCTTTCTGGTTTTGGGTGAAGGAGAAATGGGGGAGGCTTGGGCAAGTTGCAGTGAGTGGTGCAGGGCTGTTGACCGGGGTAGGGTTAGCCAGGTGGAAAGCATGGCCAGCCGTGTAAAAATGCTTATTGAAATTCTCAATTATCGCGGATTTATCGTTGGTGACAGTGTTTCCTAGCTTCAGTGCAGTGGGCAGCTGGGAGGAGGTGCTCTTATTCTCCATGGACTTTACAGTGTCCCATACATTTTTGGAGTTAGTGCTACAGGATGCAAATTTCTGTTTGATAAAGCTGGCCTTTGCTTTCCTAACTGCCTGTGTATATTGGTTCCTAACTTCCCTGAAAAGTTGCATATCGCGGGGGCTATTCGATGCTACTGCAGTACGCCACAGGATGTTTTTGTGCTGGTCAAGGGCAGTCAGGTCTAGATTGAAACCAGGCGCTATATCTGTTCCTGGTTCTACATTTTTTGAATGGGGCATGCTTATTTAAGATGGTGAGGAAAGCACTTTTAAATAATAACCAGGCATCCTCCTATACTGACGGAATGAGGTCTATATCCTTCCAGGATACCCGGGTCAGGTCGATTAGAAAGGCCTGCACGCTGAAGTGTTTTAGGGAGCGTTTGACAGTGGTGAGGGGTAGTTGCTTGACCGCAGACCCATTACGGACGCAGGCAATGAGGCAGTGATCGCTGAGATCCTGGTTGAAGACAGCAGAGGTGTATTTGGAGGGCAGGTTGGTTAGGATGATATCTATGAGGGTGCCCGTGTTTACAGATTTGGGGTTGTACCTGGTGGGTTCATTGATAATTTGTGTGAGATTGAGAGCATCAATCTTAGATTGTAGGATGGCCGGAGTGTTAAGCATGTCCTAGTTTAGGTCACCTAACTGCACGAGCTCTGAAGATAGATGGGGGGCAATCAATTCACATATGGTGTCCAGGGCACAGCTGGGGGCAGGTGGTCTATAGCAAGCGGCAACGGTAAGAGACTTGTTTCTGGAGAGGTGGACTTTTAAAAGTAGAAGCTCAAATTGTTTGGGCACTGACCTGGATAGTAAGACAGAACTCGCCCCCTTTGGCAGTTCTATCTTGTCAGAAAATGTTATAGTTAGAGATGGAAAGTTCAGGGTTTTTGGTGGTCTTCCTAAGCCAGGATTCAGACACGGCTAGGACATCCGGGTTGGCAGAGTGTGCTAGGGCAGTGAATAAAACAAACTTAGGGAGGAGGCTTCTAATGTTAACATGCATGAAACCAAGGCTTTTACGGTTACAGAAGTCAAGAAATGAGAGCGCCTGGGGAACGGAAGTGGAGCTAGGCACTGCAGGGCCTGGATTAACCTACACATCACCAAAGGAACAGAGGAGGAGTAGGATAAGGGTACGGCTAAAGGCTAAAAGAACTGGTTGTCCAGTACGTTCAGAACAGAGAATAAAAGAGGGGGGGGCGCCCAGGGAGCCATACAAGCTAGATCCGTCAACGTGTATGCCCTATAACAATCTGTATGTCCTGCAGGTATATTAATTTAACATGAGAGTTCTGTGAATGGAATATTGTACATTTAAACCAACTTCTTCTGATTTGAGTTCATACTGATAAACATTGCACCCCCGAGGGGACATAGGGTCATGTGTGGAAATGTGGTCTGTTGCTAACATACAGCGTTGATGCCGTTGAGCTGCTGGGCAGCGTTGAGCAGGATGATGGTGAGGACTTGCCAGCGGAGGCTGCGGTCCATGAACAGCTGCCACGGCTTCTTGGGTTTAATGCCAATGGCGCTGACCCTCTCCCTCTCCATGTCCTCCCGCTCGCGATCAAAGTTATCCGTGCCGTGGAGTTGCTTCATCGCTGTCCACAGGAAACACAAGACACAGCTCACATGGTCTCTTTCCACTCCACGCTTCATTTATTATCCCTCACACTCATAACAGGAATCCACCCAGCCAGCGTAACCAAACCGGACAGACACAGTGGGATACACAGAGGTATTTATTTGATTAGCAAGGATTGTGTGACTAATGAGAGACATTGCCTATTCGCAGTGTAACTTGCTGTTACAGTATGCATTGCAGTCATGTGCTTGACCCAGTATGTCTCTCAAGGGGAAAGATTTGTATAATTTATGTTTCCCGTCCCTTCTGATCTCAGATAAAGGAAGAATCATCACCCCCTCTAAACTTTCCATCATGTCAAATCAATGTTCAGGTACGGAGTGACACAGGTCGGCTCTCTTTTTTTTAGATGAATGATCGTAGGTTACGTTACAATTTAGGTTTGCAGACTTGGATCCTGATTTTTCGCTAAAACAACTGTTTTCTGTCCCAATAGTTTTCAGCACGATGACTGTTGTCAGTCCTTATGTGGTAGATATTATGGTAGATATTTTGACATGTGATTGGAACATACCTTTTCTACATCCAACGTCATCCCCTCTGTCGATCAACAGGTAGCGAGGGCTCTCTGGGAACCAGGGCAGTATGAGGAGCTGCAGGAACGCTGGGATACAGGTGGTGCAGAGCAGGATGGGCCAGTGTTCTTCTTTACCGAGGAGCTCCCTGCAGGATCATAGACACTCATTATAGGAACGCACACAAGACGTTATGCACAGTCTTCATTTCAAAGTACTCTGGAAGTTAGTAGGCAATAGTCCAGGATGATCTAAACTTACTTAAGCCCAATCACCTGTCCAGTAAGGATGCCCCCGGTGATGAAAATGGAAGTCCCCATTGCCATGGCACCACGAAGTGCCCTTGGGGCGATTTCCCCCAGATACAGTGGCTGAACGCATATGCCGATACCTGGCAATCAGCATATTATTAGAACAAAGTGTGGCACATTAACTTACAGACAAGACAAAACCTTCAATAAATATACATTTTTCAACACATCCAGCTAAGAAATAAAGACCGCAAACTGCTGATGTCAACACTTCCCTTGACTAACACACTGACATATTTACCCGCATTTACTCCTGTGAGAAATCGTCCAACGATGAGCAGTTCAAATAATCCAGTGGGGTAGCTCAGGCCCATCAACAGAGCAGCCAGTAAGGCAAATGCGTTGTTCATCATTAGTGTCCCCTTTCTTTGACACAGAATAATTGCCGTTAATTAAACTTGTATTGAAAGTGCCTTGTTTGGCGGGAAAAAATGCATGCAGTCTAATGGCTATTGCCAAAACAGTAATAGCCTATGTGTAAACACAAATATCCAAATGAGGATTCAAGCCACTATTAACAAAACACTACTTTATACCTCCCAAATCGAATGGCCAGTGTTCCACCTATAGTTGCTCCAATGAATCCTCCTATTGTGAAAATGGACACGATGCTGGACCACAGGAGAGTGAGGTTTTGCTCTGAGATGTCCTCATCATAGCGCTCCTGCCAGGTTTGGTTGATGAAATTCTGCACAGACTGGAGAAAAAGCACCCCTAACTCAACATAGCCTTGAAAAGCTGCTGTGCACTGCTCACAGCTGAAATGGAATTGTAATTTGCATGACTTAAGAACGTATTATACCTCTGAATGTGTGTGAGAAATGTACCAACACGCAGCAGTTGCACAATACTGAAATGACACAGTAGAATTCATCTCTTTTTACTCAAAAGGGTTACATGTTACATGCTCGTAAGTGTTATTTTTTGTTGTTGTCATGATTCCCTTGTAAATGTGCCCTAATATTTACATGGAGCCTCCAGAGCTGTGTGTGACTGCTACAAATGATTATCCAATGTCAGTATCACCTTCTCATGAATTCAATAACACCAAAACATGTTCTATTTAGCCATCTAAGTATATTAAACTTAAAGGAGCAATCTGCGGTTGAAACAATGACAAAATGTAATCCCCTCCACTGTTTCAGTAAAAAGCTGAGGGAGGGGTCTGGATAAATGTAACCAAGCTCAAGTTCATAGACAGAGCTATTGATGCAAGGGCTGACCATCCACGACATACAAATGATAGTTTAAACCATGTTTCAAGGCTATACAGTGTTTACATTTACTTTGTTTACAAACATTGGAATAAAATGATCTCACATTTTGGGTTGTGACGGGGTACAGCAGTTGAACTAAGGGGCATTTACAAGTTACATTCTTAAGGAATAAGTAGGTCCATATCCTTAATTAAGTCCCAAAATGGATGTAGCAACTTCAGCCCCCCCCCCTTTTTAAGTAGACACATATTGACCATAATGTCTTACCTTGGTGGGGGCATTGATGATTGAAATATTATAACCATATTGAAAGGTTCCTCCAATGCAAGCTGCACAAACTGCCAGTAGAAGGGATTTGTTCGGACGCTGAAACCAATAACACACATAATTGGTGGTTTAGCATCAGATGATATGTTCAGATTCTGTGCTGTACTTTTCAACTTTCAGCATTGAACAGAAAAAGGAGAACTCTCACGGGTGTAGCCCATTACAATAGCCAAGTGTAGACAATGAAATAGGCTATTGGTTTCTTTAAATAACTTTGTAATAATTTGAGTCCCTGTTTGCAGGTGAAGGACACCAAAAACAGTGGGCTTAGTTAGTTTAAAACAAGATATGCATTATAATACATGTATTTATTATTTATCATTGATTAAATATAACTTATAATTCTCACTAATGATAATAATAATAACAACAACACCAATAATAATAATAACAATACATGTGAATTCGGGTCAGAGAAGATGGATGTCAGAAGGTGAATTCACCAATTTGTAAGTCGCTCTGGATAAGAGCGTCTGCTAAATGACTTAAATGTAAATGTAATGTGTTATTACTGTTGTTATTATTACTAATATAGCAATAACACTTCTTCTTCATAATTATTATTATTATTATTGTGCATACCTTAATTTTCTCTTTTGTTTCTTTGCTGCTTTCAAGCAAAAATTGATATTCCGTGTCTCCTTTAGTCATTTTGAGTCCTGCTTTTTGTTTTTATCTTACAGTATGTCCAACTTCAGATTGTACACAGGTTTTTCTGTCTAGCCAAAGGCAAAGTGCAAAAGTCGCTCTCTCCTAGGTTAATGTAGACCACTCATCCTCAAGTGGAATGCCTTTCGAGGATGTGGTCGGGCTGCCCCATAAATATGGTGAGGATAATACAATTGATCAGTTGTTCCTTGGATGACCCAGTGTCCCCTCATCGGAGCATAACATTGCATTACAGACTTCTCTATTTTTTACGAGTGGGAAACTCTGCACTCTTTAGACACAGTAACTATTAAATATGCCATGAAACACATTTCTCTGTCACACATCAGTTACAGATAATACATTTTGTGCAGATATCTTCATTAAGCAGTAGGCTATTTTTACCTTTCTCATGAATAAAAGGCCTACCTCTTTCTTTAAATCTGCAGACACTTCATTGCTTTCCATTTTGAATTTTGTTCATTGAGCCCAACAAATAAAAAGGCACTATTTATTCAAGTAAAGCAACTGCAGCCTACTTATGGATTAAACCTAGGCTATTTATGGTCTGGTCACACCCATACTAGTTGTAGGTGTGATGATTCCATTGTAGCCTAGGCTGTGTTATTATCACTTGTATGAAGGTGTTTAATGAACTCATGACAGCATTCCTTTAGGCTACTCTGTGCTATCAGTAGGCCTATGAAAGGTGCAATTTCAAAGGTATAGCCCAGATCTTATTTGAAAACCATGCACGAAAACGAAGAAGAGGTATATTGAGTTATTGGATTTGACCTATTTTATGGTCATCAGTGTGGCAATTTTCCTTTTTGATTATAAAGACCTCATTGTTTGTGAAGTCAAGTGACCAGAAAAGCTCATAAGCCCCTTCTTGGTCAGCAGGATGGTCATTCCACTGTTTCCAGATAGGCTACATGCCTTTGCTATAATTTCAATGATTTCCATTTCTACATTAATTTTCACAATGGAAAAAAACTGAAACCTCTTTCTTCAGTTTATTGACTATAGCCTATAGAGCCTAGCTAGCCCTAGGGACTACAGACCTTTCACTAGTCCTACAGTATACAGTGGGGCAAAAAAGTATTTAGTCAGCCACCAATTGTGCAAGTTCTCCCACTTAAAAAGATGAGAGAGGCCTGTAATTTTCATCATAGGTACACTTTAACTATGACAGACCAAATGAGAAAACAAATCCAGAAAATCACATTGTAGGATTTTGAATTAATTAATTTGCTAATTCTGGTGGAAAATAAGTATTTGGTCACCTACAAACAAGCAAGATTTCTGGCTCTCACAGACCTGTAACTTCTTTAAGAGGCTCCTCTGTCCTCTACTCGTTACCTGTATTAATGGCACCTGTTTGAACTTGTTATCAGTATAAAAGACACCTGTCCACAACCTCAAACAGTCACACTCCAAACTCCACTATGGCCAAGATCAAAGAGCTGTCAAAGGACACCAGAAACAAAATTGTAGATCTGCACTAGGCTGGGAAGACTGAATCTGCAATAGGTAAGCAGCTTGGTTTGAAGAAATCAACTGTGGGAGCAATTATTAGGAAATGGAAGACATACAAGACCACTGATAATCTCCCTCGATCTGGGGCTCCACGCAAGATCTCACCCCGTGGGGTCAAAATTATCACAAGAACGGTGAGCAAAAATCCCAGAACCACACGGGGGGACCTAGTGAATGACCTGCAGAGAGTTGGGACCAAAGTAGCAAAGCCTACCATCAGTAACACACTACGCCGCCAGGGACTCAAATCCTGCAGTGCCAGACGTGTCCCCCTGCTTAAGCCAGTACATGTCCAGGCCCGTCTGAAGTTTGCTAGAGAGCATTTGGATGATCCAGAAGAAGATTGGGAGAATGTCATATGGTCAGATGAAACCAAAATATAACTTTTTGGTAAAAACTCAACTCGTCGTGTTTGGAGGACAAAGAATGCTGAGTTGCATCCAACGAACACCATACCTACTGTGAAGCATGGGGGTGGAAACATCATGCTTTAGGGGTGTTTTTCTGCAAAGGGACCAGGACGACTGATCCATGTAAAGAAAAGAATGAATGGGGCCATGTATCATGAGATTTTGAGTGGAAACCTCCTTCCATCAGCAAGGGCATTGAATATGAAACGTGGCTAGGTCTTTCAGCGTGACAATGATCCCAAACACACCTCCCGGGCAACAAAGGAGTGGCTTCGTAAGAAGCATTTCAAGGTCCTGGTGTGGCCAAGCCAGTCTCCAGATCTCAACCCCATAGAAAATCTTTGGAGGGAGTTGAAAGTCCGTGTTGCCAAGCAACAGCCCCAAAACATCACTGCTCCAGAGGAGATCTGCATGGAGGGATAGGCCAAAATACCAGCAACAGTGTGTGAAAACCTTGTGAAGACTTAAAGAAAACGTTTGACCTCTGTCATTGCCAACAAAGGGTATATAACAAAGTATTGAGATAAACTTTGTTATTGACCAAATACTTATTTTCCACCATAATTTGCAAATAAATTCATAAAAAATCCTACAATGTGATTTTCTGGATATTTTTCTCATTTTGTCTGAAGTGTACCAATGATGAAAATTACAGGCCTCTCTCATCTTTTTAAGTGGGAGAACTGGTACAATTGGTGGCTGCCTAATACTTTTTTGCCCCACTGTATAGTAGCCTAACCTTACAAGTTTACACAAACATATTGGACTTGGAATGTCAAAATGCCTAAATTCTTACCCAATTTGTAGACAAAAGAGACCCTTCTATTTACTTATATTATGTGATGTATAGTCTACTAAATTAATACTACTGTAAACAGTGCTACTGACATAGGCCTCCTTGTTCTTTTGAGTTGTACTTCTACATTTTAGTCTCAGGGCGGCGCTGTCAAGCCTAGATGGGATACGGTTTATGTCAGATTCGCACAGAATATATTTTTTACGTAGTCGGTTCGAATTTATGCAGCAGGTTAGGATAATTAACGTAGCAGGTTAGGATAATTCAATTATGGTTCGGAAAACTGTTGAGTTAGCTAAAATCCGCACAAAACAAATCTACTTTAGACGTCAATTTGACAACTGTATTCAATCTAGCCGTAACCTCATATAAAACGCAAATGGCTCTATGTGAGCAAATCATAGACACTGTGCATCACCGTAAACGTTCCCCCTGTCATTTTAAAGATGGTGGAAGGGAGTTCTATAACTGTCATGTCGGGCGGTAGAAAGCCCCGTTCTGTGGCAAACCCTCTGGAATCCGCGATCACCACACCCAGTGAACGAATCTTGAGAGAATGCCACAATTTATATATCGACAGCGAAAACGGTAAATAGCAAGCTATTTCTGCACACATAGCCTATATGATCAATATAACAGCCGTGCATATTCGCCATGCCTGCTGCTCAACAAAGTAGCAATTCATTTAAAAGTTAATGCCTGTGTTTACACTTGCTCGAATATTCTACTCTGATCATCAAGCGTTGTCTGTCACTATCCACTAATATGTCAAACACCCCATACTAACAGGGTCTTTAACAGTGGCAAACTTCTTTGTATTGTTGTTTTAACAAGGTCTTTAACCAAGTGTTTGGGTGTGTATTTGGCATTAAAAAAAATACAATATTGGTCTTGTCATATTTTAAATAAGAAATATAGCATACAGTTTGTCAAGTGGTGGAAAACGTACTCATTTGTCATACTTGAGTAAAAGTAAAGATACCTTAATAGAAAATGACTCGAGTAAAAGTGAAAGTCACCCAGTAAAACACTACTTGAGTAAAGTCTAAGTATTTGGTTTTGAATATACTTAAGTGTCAAACGTAAATGGAATTGCTAAAATGTACTTAAGTATCAAAAGTAAAAGTATAAACCATTTCAAATTCCTTATATTAAGCAAACCAGACGGCATCATTTTCTCTTTATTTATTTATTGGCAAATAGCCAGGGTCACAATCCAACACGCAGACAATTTAAAAATTAAGCGTTTGTGTTTATTGAATCCGCCAGATTCAAGGCAGTAGGGATGACCGTTAAGTGTGTTAATAGGACCATTTTCCTGTCAAAATGTAACGAGTACTGTTGGTTGTCAGGGGAAATGTATCGAGTTAAAAGTACATTATTTTCTTTAGGAATATAGTGAAGTAATAGTTGGCAAAAATATAAATAGTAAAGTACAGATACCCTTAAAAACAATGTAAGTAGTACTTTGAAGTATTTTTAATGAAATACTTTACACCACTGCAGTTTGTTGGCCAGATCATGCTCTCAGGGCCTACTCTATGTTCATGGCCTATTCCCTGCGCTAGATAACATCATATGTTCATTTTTGGGAAATGAAGGCATAGATACATTTTTCAACCATTTTTTTTCTTTCTTAAAAATGTGGCATAAGTAAATGTTGTGATATCTGGATCAAGATGGAAAAAGGGGTCTTAGAAAAACATTGTTTGGTAAAGGACCCATAATAAGTAAGCATTTCACTGTTAGTCTACACCTGTTGTCAGCGAAGCATGTGGCAAATCAAATTTGATTAGATTTGATAGCACGGCTTACCTGACCCATACTGAAACGGTAGTGTCAGAAAGAAAGGAAAGCCACCTGACCTGTGTATGTTTGTGTGTGTTCAGGGCTGGTGAAGATAGCAAGCCGACTGGGTCTCCGGCTCCTTCCTCCACGGAAGAAGATCATTGTGATGATAATGGGGAACCACTCTGCGGGAAAAAGCTCATTTATTAATTGGTAATACAGCTCCCTAGTATCACTGCTAAGGATCGGCACAGGCTAGGCCACAAATCAAGAGCCGAGTCGAGTGTAGGAAGGAAGGAAAGAGGGCAAGAGAAAGGAAGAGGCAAATATGTTTGTTAAAATGTGGCTGACGAATGTGCACACAGGGACATGGATTGGAGGTGCTGCAAGATACAGTATTAGCCTCAACGTTGTGGTCTAACAATCCGGTGATTTATTTACCCGAGACCTTTCCTAATGGAAAGAAAGGAATCTAGCAATTTAGTGAGGATGTGAAATACCTAAGAATGTAGATGTATGAGTCTGTTTAATGAATATGACATGTAAAGATTCTGTTTTTGTTTTGCATTTGCTTTGTGTAAAGTTTTCATTATCACACGGTATCCTAAAGGATATCATGAATACACACATACATTTGAAATTAATAATAACTGTCAAGTTTGATTCTGTGATTTAAATATATATATTTTTAAAAAATCCCTAGTGATGGAATTTGTCAATGTGCAGTGCATTTCACACAATTGTTGACTCAATTTCACTTGCTGCCATTTCAGGTATGTGGAAGAACATATACAGAAAACAGGCGTTGCCATAGAAACGCAGGGATTCACGTTTATAACAAGTGGTCGGAAAAGAGAATCGCTGACGGTAAGTTCGTAGCACCACGCCACCGCTGCCGTGAATGTCTCTCAATGCTCTTTTAACCATGTTGTCAACAACTTGCTTCGTATTCAGCCAGTGGCGATTGAATACCATAACAGTAAGCCTTGTGGTATGCTAATAATTGCTTACCAATGGTTTCCTGTCGCTGGCGCCATGAATCTCATTCATTGCAGCCATAACTATGATCACTGGAGCCTGTTGTTGGTCACCGCTGATACATATTCAGGAAATCTTTACAGCGTTGTACACTCATTTGGGATTTAGGCATATAGCTGGATCTACACGTTGATGTACAGTGCCCTCCGTAAGTATTGAGACAGTGACACACTTGTTGTTGTTTTGACTCTGTACTGCAGCACTTTCAAGTATAAATGATATAATGACTATGAGGTTAAAGACTGTCAGCTTTAATTTGAGAGTATTTTCATCCATACCGGGTGAACCGTTTTATAAATTACATTACAGCACTTTTTGTACATAGTCCCCCTGTTTTAGGGGACCAAAAGTATTAGTAGAAATGAACCTATACCGTATATATTAAAGTAGTCAAAAGTTTAGTATTTGGTCTCATTCCTAGCATGTAATGATTACACCAAGCTTGTAACTCTACACACTTGTTGGATGCATTGGCTGTTTGTTTTGTTTGTGTTTCAGACTATTTTGTGCCCAATAGAAATGAATGGTAAATAATGTATTGTGTTTTGGATTCCCTTTTTTATTGTAAATAAGAATAGAATATGTTTCTTAACACTTCTACATCAATGTGGATGCTACCATGATTACAGATAGTCCTGAATTAATCGTGAATAATGACTTGTCAAAGTTAAGAAATGCTAACCACTCACTATAACAATAACAGGGGAGGTTAGCATTTTTGGGGGTATGATATTTGTGTCTTAACTTTCTCATTAGCATTATTCACAATTAATTCAGGACTAATATTATATTATGTTCTTATTTACAATAATTTACAAAAATTTCACTACATTATTTACCATTTATATTTATTGACTTTTGTATTTGTATTAATTAGGGATCCCCATTAGCTGTTGCCAAGGCAGCAGCTACTCTTCCTGGGGTCCAAACACATTAAGGCACTTACATTACATATAAAACAGCACATCATATAACATTATTACACCACTACATATCTACAATACTAAATGTATAATACCACCATACTACAATGTACGTGTGTGTGCTAGCGCTTGTGTGCGTTTGCAATGTTTCTGTACTTTGTGTGTGTCTCTTCACAGTCCCCACTGTTCCATAAGGTGTATTTTTATCAATTAATTTCTATTGGGCACAAAATAATCTAAAACACAACCAAAACAAACAGCAAATTCATCCAAGAAGCTTATAGGTTAACAAGCTTGATGTATTCATTGTGTGCTAGGAATATGGGACCAAATACTAAACTTTTGACTACTTTAATACACATAAGTGAATTTGTCCCAATACCTTTGGTCCCCTAAAATGGGGTTGACTATGTATTAAAAGTGCTGTAATTTCTAAACCGTTCCCCCCGATATGGATGATGCTTCACTATCCCAATAATTATTGAGAGCACTGTATTCACGTATGAATGTAAGTCGCTTTGGATAAAAGCTTCTGCTGAATTACATATGATATATATTCTGTATATTACATTGGGACGTGGTTGCATCTTGATATATTACTCTACTTTTGAGGTCTGAAAAAAAATCGAACAAACTTTCATTTTATGACTTGAATAATGTCACTGCAGTGAAATTGCGCTCGTGTGAGTTAGGTTAGTTTAAAAAAACAAGCGTGCAGGTACCATGTAACACGCAGATAATGCTTCACGCATTCAATCTAGTTTTGACATAATTTTAACTCTGTGTAGTTTTACAATGAGAGGCCACTTTTCTTGCTTGCTTAAGCGATGCATGTATGGCTGTGTAAACGTAATGGTACGTACAGTGCTGATGGCTCACTCTGCATGCTGCTCCATCCCCAGAGGGCCTGGGCTGCATGCAGAGAGAGAGAGAGAGAGCCGGGAGAGAGCAGAGAGAGAGCAGTGAGAGCGATTGGCATATTTGCAGTATCATCAGGCTAGGCAACAAGCTTCTCTCTTTCTTTCTCTCTCTCTCCCTCCCCTACCTTGGTGAAGGAGATGAAGATGAATAATGTAATTATAGTGAAGGACTGTAAGGATTATCTGCTTTATATACAGGAAGGGCTTAAAGCCATGCGCAAGCTGCAGCAAAGCCCCTGGCATTGAGACCAAGAATATCGCCTCGCCTGGCTACTCCAGGAGGAAGACATCTTTCTGACCAGCTGGGCTCCCAACAAGTCTATACGTAGCTAGACATTTTCTGTCTCTTCCTACCACCTCTCTCACTATCTGCTTTTAATCTTCCACAGGGAAATGCCACGCTCCATCTCTACCCCCATTTCCGACCACTCCTGGAGTTTAAAGGTAGGGTTTCCCCTGTCGTCGGAAATTCTTTCCAGTGTGCCTGGTTTACGAGTCCGTTTGTGGCACAATTTTATGTTTTTCTCTTGCGTGAGTAATTACGGCGTAAAATTGATTGCCGTCTAACTTCCACAGCTTTATATTCTGCCTATTTCACAGTTGTTGTTTTTTATGCTGTCTTCCTATTTTGAACCCATTGTCATTTTCACAGCGGCAGGAAAGTCTGCACACCTGTAACTTAATGGCACGTTTGTGTTCTTCTGTCCATTATTCTTATGGTAGGCACATTTTGGTGCACCTCAGAACCACCTAAAAGTGTTTAGTCTGGAGTAGATTTTGCTCCTTAAGTTTTCATCTATTCTGTTCAGGGAGGACTAAAACACACATGTTGGTAAATACAGAAGAAAATACATTTCACGGTAAACTGTTTTAATTGAATTAATGCAAACTTTACACTGGTGTAAAGGCTTAAAAGGGCAGTGCAGTCAAAAACATGATTTCCCTGTGTTTTATATATATTTTCACACTGAGGATGGAATGATTCTATGAAATTGTGAAAATTATGATAATGAACTTTTAATATAAGAGCTGTTTGAAAATAAGTTTTTAATAGACCAATAACAAACAACAGATAGTTTTCAGGTGACACGTCCCTCCCATTTGGCTCCTCCAATTAGGCCCCTCTCTCAGAGCACTCCCAGATAGTCCTAGCACAATTGTTGCTTGAGAAATTCCCTTTTTGCTAAGGAGTAATTTTGTAATAATTTTTTACACTTTTAATTGAAAACAATCACATTAATTGTTACCCAGAAATTATTTGAAATTGAGATAAAAATGGCTGCATTAGACCTTTTTTTAAAAAAAGTTGTAAATCTGATCCAAGTGACTTTGTCCACGGTATCAGAACATTGCATCAAATCTACTTGAAATGCATTGATTTCTTAATGAAGTCTTGGTTCAAACATGACCAGTGTAACCTACTGCTGCTTGGTTCCCTCCACAAGGTGTGTCTGTCTGATGGGAGCTAGACGCTAACGCTAACTCTCAATTCTGAGTCATCATAGTCTGGTTGCGTCTCAGATGTCTATAATAGTGCACACTACTTTTGACGAGAGCCCCATTCCCTATATAGCGAACGACTTTTGACCAGAGCCCTATGGGGCCCTGGTCAGAAGTAGTGCACTATATAGGGTGCCATTTGGGACATCAGTGTGGTTTATCACTTCATCTGTGCTGCAGACTCTGTGTGGTTGCTTCTCACTGTCATTTATATCTCGGAGAGGTGGAGATGAGACTGGGATTACATAGGACCATCAGACAAAGTCGTGCTGTCATCTTAGGAAAAGTGCCTGTTGAGTAGCTGCAGTAGGTTGGAGCTCCAATTTGATGGCTACAAGGTAGCTGGCAACATGAATGTAGATACGGTCTTGGTGGGTGTGTCTAAGGCCAGGGGCGGGCCTGTGCAGTGCGGATTCAGTGTGTCTCCACATTGACAGCGAGACGTGTACACAGAGAGAGAGGGGGGGGGTTCACCGGGTGCAGAGTGCACACTGCACTGTATGGAGCTGTGAGTCACACGCCCCGTCTACGGCAGTGCGGTGGAGTCAGAAGGACAGGAGGAGGAGCAGCTGAGAAATGTCACAGCCGTGAGAGATGGATTAGCCAAGGCACCAGCAGCAGCCACTGCCACTGACTGAGGAGCCACAGGCCGCCCGCTGAGGCGCTGGAGAATCATCATGGATCTGTTCTGGATACAGCTAGCTATTTATGTCCACATCACCACCGACACCAACGCCGTACTCCAACGACATGTTGAGATGTTATTAAGCGGTGGAGGATGACTCATCGAAATCTGTCCTCCGTGTGATTATTGCCATTTGTTTGCTGGTTTACACTGACTTTCAAGTCTAATTTCTCTATTTGCTTGATACTCTTGTCAGAACAAGAGTGTGTGCTCTTGAGGAACAGGTGTTTAATCAAGTAATGTGTTTAGTGTCATTTCCACAGTCTTTGAACAACAGTCTTTAATCAAAGTCTTGTCAAGAGGTTACATGTTCAGATCTCAAATTTGATGTACAGCATCAAAATTGCATGTCAAGTTATCCATTTTGACAGCCGTCAGTTTGGTCCAACTCTGGTTGGGCATACTATACTACAGTACTTGAGTTTGCCTGGATTGGGTTTAACACAGGCGGCTCTGGAGCCATATATCAAAACTAGTTCAGTGCCCCCTGTCCCTACAATCGTATTAATTGTGACCTAAAAGGCAAAACTGATCCTAAATCGGCACTTCTACTTCGAGACACTTGATCTAAACACCCCCCTGCCCTTTGCTGCCCCGCAGGGTCACGTTGTCTTGCAGCCTTTGACCTTATCCTGGTGCACCGGATATGCCGGGTATCTATCCCTCTGTCTGAGGTGGCAAGCCCAGCGCTAGCAGGGCCGGAATAGATTATCGTTCTCTTTACCTTTTCTCCTTTCAATAAGCTTATTGGGGGGGGGGGGGGCTCTTGCAATGAAGGAATCTATCCCATACTGGGGCAGCATGTCTGTATCTAATCTATTTGATTTGACTATTTTTAGATGTTCTTCTTGCATAATGACAATGGTAAAAGCACAAGTTGTCTTCTGTCTGTCAACCCCTATAGGGACGGGCACAGGAGTCTGCGCTGCACCCTTAATGTCTTAGAACCGAACCCAACTGGAGCGCAGTAATGGGTGCTGGACCTCATTAACTGTGTTTGACATGCCCCTCTGTTGTGCCTGCCGTGAAAGGGACCTTGTCCTTGAGTCTTGGTTGTGTTGTGATTGGAGACGGGGCTGTGTGGGTGGAAATCTATGGAGACGTCTCGTCTCGAGCCGCTAGGGAGATTGACGCATAAGGGAAGCGAGCAGCCGCGTTGATATAGGAGAATGTTGGGAATGCTAATGTGCACCAACAGCAAGAGCAGCACAAGGCTGTGATTTGTACTGGCTGGTAACACCTGCCTCTTGCAATGATAAAGCCCCAGTGTCATCCCAAGTGGGGGAGGAAGGTGGGTATGTGACTCAACAGTCATCCTGTTCTGATTCTGAGAGGGAAGGGGTTGGCGGAGGGGGAGGGTCAGTCATAGCTGCAGTGCATGGTGTGTTTGTGTGTGTGTCATGTAACCCCCACTGTGCGTTGCGTCACAGTCGTTCTTCACTGGCTAGCTTTATGTCTCACTCCCCTCTGTAAAGCTGCCAGTTGAAGAGCTGTTGTGGGTAACTATGACTACAGACCTCTCTACAGAAGGGGATGGTAAAGGCATAATTCAGACCTTACGATTCAAATTGAGTGTTGATCTGAGGCCGTGTTTAGTTTTTGTCTGAGTAGAGGGTTTTTAGTGAAGTAGCCTATTGCACTGTACTACTTGCTCTGGATCCAATCAAAATGTTATTGAAATTGTTTACAAATGGTTCATCCTAATTGTCTCTGCAGGCGTATGCAAAATCGTAGAGAAATGTAGAATAGACAGTCCTTGCAGACTAGCGCTGCGGGCATCGTCCTCAGCTTTCCATGTATTGACCGCACTGAAGTTTATGGGCAACAAATAAAACAGATTTTGGTGCCGACAGCCTTCAACGACTCCTCTTCTTATTTATCACCCACAAGTTCTCCAGAAGGGCCATACTTTAGTCCAGCCTCCTTTACAGCGCCTTCAGAAAGCATTCATACCCTTTGACCTTTTGCACATTTTATTATGTTACATCCTGAATTGAAAATTAATTAAATTTAGATTTTTTTTTGTCACTGGTCTACACACAATACCACATCATGTCAAAGTGGAATCATGTTTTACATTTTTTTAAACAACTTAATTACAAATGAAAAGCTGAAATGTCTTGAGTCAATAAGTATTCAACCCCTTTGTTATTGGCAAGCCTAATTAAGCTAGGAGTAAAAATGTGCTTAACAAGTCACATAATAAGTTGCATGGACTCACTCTGCATGCAATAATAGTGTTTAACATGATTTTTGATTGACTACCTCATCTCTGTACCCAAATTATCTTTAAGGTCCCTTAGTCGAGCAGTGAATTTCAAACACAGATTCAACCGCAAAGACCAGAGAGGTTTTCCAATGCCTCGCAAAGAAGGGCACCCATTGGTAGATGGGTAAAACATGAAAAGCCATTTGAGCCATTTGAGCATGGTGAAGTTAATAATTACAATTAGTGTCTCAATACACCCAGTCACTACAAAGATACAGGTGTCCTTCCTAACTCAATTGCCGGAGAGGAAGGAAACCGCTCAGGGCTTTTCACCATACCAACGGTGACATTAAAACAGTTACAGAGTTTAATGGCTGTGATAGAAAACTGAGGATAGATCAACAGCATTGAAGTTATGCCACAATATTAACCTAATTGACTGAGTGAAAAGAAAGAAGCCTGTGCAGAATTTTAAAAAAGATTTTAGAACATGCATCCTGTTTGCAACAAGGCACTAAAGTAATACTGCAAAGCAATTCACTTTTAGTCTAGAATACAAAGTGTTATGTTTGGGGCAAATCCAATACAACCCATTACTGAGTACCACTCTCCATATTTTCAAGCAAAGTGGTGGCTGCATCATGTTATGGGTATGCTTGGAATCATTAAGGACTGGGGAGTTTTTCAGGATTAAAAAGAAACGGAAAGGAGCTAAAAACAGGCAAAATCTTAGAGGAAAACCTGGTTGTCTGCTTTCCACCAGATACTAGGAGATGAATGCACCTCTCAGCAGGACAATAACCTGAAACTTAAGGCCAAATCTACACTGGAGTTGCTTTCTAAGAAGACGGTGAATGTTCCTGAGTGGCCGAGTTACATTTTTGACTCAAATCTACTTGGAAAATCTATGGCAAGACCTGAAAATGGTTGTCCAGCAATGATCAACAACCATTTTGACAGAGCTTGAAGAATTTTTAAAAGAATAATGGACAAATGTTGCACAATCCAGGTGTGGAAAGCTCTTAGAGACTTACCCAGAAAGACTCACAGCTGTAATCGCTGCCAAAGATGCTTCCACAAAGTATTGACACAGTGAATAATTATGTAAATGAGATATTTTAGGTATTTAATTTGCAAACTTAAAAAAACAACATGTTTTCAGTTTGTCATTATGGGGTATTGTGTGTAGATGGCTGAGGGAAAAAAATATATTTAATCAAATTTGAATTCAGGCTGTAACCCAACAAAATGTGGAATATGTCAAAGGGTATGAATACGGTATGAATACTTTCTGAAGGCACTGTATGCACACAGACAGTCCCAATTCACTCATTACCTCTTCCTCTTGGCCCGTTCAATGTTTGCAGATATGGAAGGCAGAAGCAATATGGTGGAAGCTCCACCATTACACTGCTTACACCTATCCAGACCTTACAGATCTGATCAAGTTACAGGGTTCGGGCCAAGGGGGAGGGGCCGGGAGCAAATTGGGTCCGGCTGACTTTGTCGGCGTGTGTTGTAGGTGTTACGGACTATCTGTCGGCTGAGATCTCCACCTCCAAGCAGAAGAAGTTTAGTCTGGTGACGTTCGTGGACACACCGGGCCTGGTGGATGGGGACATGATCTATCCCTTTGATGTCAACCGCGCGATCACCTCGTTTGGTATGACTCATTCCCTTCGCTGGTGTGGTTTGATATGCAGTTAACGCACACATTCTCACCCACGCACACACCCTGATCCCGTCACATAGGCAGGACTGCATCACCTTGTGTAATCATTCTGATATGTTGGTGCGTGGGGGAGGATGGGACAGCACAAAGAGGATCTTTTGTAATCACTCTGATGCCTAGTCACTTTACCCTGCTTTCATGTACATATCAACCTCAAATATCTCCTACCCCTTCACATTGATCTGGTACTGCTACTCCCTGTATATAGCTAAATGTTTGTGTATTTTATTCCTCGTGTCGCTATTTCTAAACTCTGCAATGTTGGGAAGGGCTCGTAAGCAAGCATTTCACAGTAAAGTCTACACACCAGTTGTATTCGGCGCATGTGACAAATATTCTTTGGGGGGACTTGATTGTATCTTTTTATAAACGCATTCTACGTGGGGGTGCCTCTTTCCAGGGGAGCAGGCGGACCTGGTCTTTGTGTTCTTCGACCCTATGGGCCAGGCGCTGTGCAAGCGCACGCTCAACATTGTGGAGAAGCTGAGCGATAAGGTTGCGGACAAGCTGCGCTTCTACCTCAGCAAGGCAGATGAAGCCGGGAGGGAGACGGACAGACAGGTCAGTTACTCTTTGACGATGTACTTTCCATTTAACCTCCATCTAGATCCCTCTGCTGTCCATGCAGTGACTGGATCGATGTCTGTGGAGAACAATGTGTGTTGGTTTATGCTTGTTGGTTCAGAATGGATTAGATTTTAAAGCACGTTATGGCAGTTGCTGTGTGGTATAACAATTTCATTTAACTTGGCAATTTTAATTACATCTACTATTTTTATCACATAATTAAGCAATAAGGCCCGAGGAGGTGTGGTATATGGCCAATATACAACGGCTAAGGGCTGTGTCCAGGCACTCTGCCTATGCCACAGTCCTTAGCCATGATATATTGGCCATATTCACAAACCCCCAAGGTGCCTTATTGCTGTTATAAACTGGTTACCAACGTAATTAAAGCAGTAAAAATAAATGTTTTGTCATACCCGTAGCATACAATCTGATACAGTGCATTCAAAAAGTATTCAGACCCCTCCCCCCTTTCCACATTTTGTTACGTTACAGCCTTATTCTAAAATGGATTACATTTTAAATTAAAGTCCTCATCAATCGACACACAATACCCCACAATGAGGATTTTAGAAATGTTTGCACATTTATTAAAAATTAAAAATATACATAAGTATTCAGACCGTTTGCTATGAGACTCGAAATTTGAGCTCAGGTGCATTCTGTTTCCATTGATCATTCTTGAGATGCTTCTACAACTTGATTGGAGTCCACCTGTGGTAAATTAAATTGATTGGACAGGATTTGAAAAGGCACAAACCTGACTATATAAGGTCCCACAGTTGACAGTGCATGTCAGAGCAAAAACCAAGTCATTATGTCCAAGGAACGTAGAGCTCCGAGACAAGATTGTGTCGAGGCACAAATCTGGGGAAGGGTACCAAAACATTTCTGCAGCATTGAAGGTCCCCAAGAATACAGTGGCCTCCATCATTCTTAAATGGAGAACGTTTTGAACTACCAAAACTCTTTCTAGAGCTGGCTGCCCGGCCAAACTGAGCAATTGGGGGAGAAGGGCCTTAGTCGGGGTGACCAAGAACATGATGGTGACTCTGACAAGCCTCCAGAGTTCCTCTTTGGAGAACCTTCCAGAAGGACAACCATCTCTGCAACACTCCACCAATTGGGCCTTTATGGTAGAATGGCAAGACGGAAGCCACTCCTCAATAAAAGACACATGACAGCCCTTTTGGAGTTTGCTAAAAGGCACCTGAAGGACTCTGAGAAACAAGATTTTCTGGTCTGATGAAACCAATATTGAACTCTTTGAATGCCAAGTGTCACGTCTGGAGGAAACCTGGCACCATCACTACGGTGAAGCATGGTGGTCGCAGCTTCATGCTGTGGAGATGTTTTTCAGCGGCAGGGACTGGGAGACTAGTCAGGATCGAGGGAAAGAGAGATCCTTAATGAAAACCTGCTCCAGAGCACTCAGGACCTCAGACTTGGGGTGAAGGTTCACCTTCCAACAGGACAACGACCCTAAGCACACAGCCAAGACAACGCAGGAGTGGCTTCAGGACAAGTCTCTGACAGTTTTTGAGTGGCCCGGGCTGTGCTCGGACTTGAACCGGATCGAACATTTTCTGGAGAGACCTGAAAATAGCTGTGCAGCAACACTCCCCATCCAACCTGACAGAGCTTGACAAGATTTGCTGAGAAGAATGGGACAAACTCCCCAAATACAGGTGTGCCAAGCTTGTAGCGTCATACCCAAGAAGACTCGAGACTGTAATCGCTGCCAAAGGTGCTTCAACAAAGTGCTGAGTAAAGGAAGTCTGATATTTCAGTTTTTGCCTTGTCATCATGGGGTATTGTGTGTAGAGTGATGAGGGGGGAAAAAACAATTTAATCCATTTTAGAATAAGGCTGCAACGTACCAAAATGTGTAAAAAGTCAAGGGGTCTGAATACTTTCCGAATGCACTGTATTCCACGGCTGTCAGCCAAGCAGCATTCAGGGCTCAAACCAACCAGCTTATAATATGTGTTATAGCACATGTTACTTCCCAAACTTAGAATATTGCATACATGAAATCTCTCTAGAATACCTTTGTTCTGGCCGTGCTGCTGCTCCAGTTTCAACTGTTCTGCCTGCGGCTATGGAATCCTGACCTGTTCACCGGACGTGCTACCTGTCCCAGACCTGCTGTTTTCAACTCGCTAGAGACAGCAGGAGCGGGAGAGATACTCTTAATGATCGGCTATGAAAAGCCAACTGACATTTACTCCTGAGGTGCTGACTTGCTGCACCCTCGACAACTACTGTGATTATTATTATTTCACCATGCTGGTCATTTATGAACATTTGTACATCTTGGCCGTGTTCTGTTATAATCTCCACCCTGCACAGCCAGAAGAGGACAGGCCGCCCCTCATAGCCTGGTTCCTCTCTAGGTTTCTTCCTAGGTTTTGGCCTTTCTAGGGAGTTTTTCCTAGCCGCCGTGCTTCTACACCTGCATTGCTTGCTGTTTGAGGTTTTAGGCTGGGTTTCTGTACAGCACTTTGAGATATCAGCTGGTGAAAGAAGAGCTATATAAATAAATGTGATTTGATTAGAGTTTTCATTTGTTGTTTTCCCATGAACAGCGTGTCATGATGCAGATAGTTCAGGAACTGTGTCGCCGACCGGGGCTGAACAAGTGTGGCTTTGAGATGCCCACCATATACATCCCTAACCCCCAGAAGGTAAGACACCACGGACTAAGGCTAGACAAGTCTGTCTCAGAGACCTTGTTCGATATATAGAGACCTCGTTCAATATAAAACTCTGCACAAAGTCACAAATGTAGGTTGAGAAGTATTCTCAAAGCATTTCCTGATATTTCAATGTGTACAATGAGAACAAAATGTCTTGGTGTTTTTTCACAGGATATTTCGGCCCTACCGCCCTCTACCCCGTTTAGCTTGCCTCACAGTTAATTTGACAAAGTCAATCAAGTAGTGGTAAAGCTGAAGAGTTCCTTTTCAGCTACTACTTTACCAGGTTTTTTTATATACATTTCTACTGAACTGATAATTAATAGGGCAAGTAGGATATACATGAGGCTTTTATGTGCAAAATAATTATATTTTGAAACCATGTGGATGGGATGTGAATAAATAAAAATGTTTTATTAAAATATTAAACCCATGACACTGTCCTCTGGAGGGAGGCTATGGAGTTGTTTCAGAGCATTTCCGTCAAGTGTAGCCTACTCCCTGGAATCGATCTTCAGCTGTTGAACGTAGTTTGGTTAGGTGTGGATTTAAGGCACTCTTGCTGTGGAAGGTAAATCCTCCTGATCAGGAGATCTGATGGCTGTGGATCGCTGAGAACAGGATGAATCACGTGTTATGACAGCTGGGAGAGTTACATTCCGTCTCAGTGGGACTAGGGGTTATAAACCACCAGGTCTGATCAGCCACCTTTAGCAGCTTCAGACCTGAGTAATCGCTCCCTCATCGGGTAATCAATGGTCGTCAGGCTGTGCGATGGATGGTCGGTGGATTTTTGCATTCGTCCTGCACCAATGAATTACTGCTGAGAGAGGGAGGCCAAACTTTCCAGTCTTTCCTTCTCAAAACTCCAAAACGCATACAGTAAATCAACATCAGAAGTGATCAAAATGCATTGTGTACTTTATGAAGGAGGATGTTGTGTGACCAAGAGGTTGGCTGCTTATTCCTCTGTCCTGTTGTCCAGCCGAGCCGGTGTGTGAACCAGATCGACGGAGTGTGTCAGACGATAGAGAAGACCATCAACCAGGCCGTCCAGAAGACACTGGACCAGCTGGAGAAGGACTGTGACCTCATCTCCTCCACAATCGACAGCAAATTGTCCCAGGACAGGTAAGAGAAGGAAACAGTAGGTATCCTAGTGGTTTGAGAGGTGGACCAGTAACCGAAAGGTTGCTCGTTCAAGTCCCGGGCCGGGTGACGGAAAAGTAGGGCTTGAACTGGCCACTGGAGAGCTGCTGGTGTCATTCTACCCTTGTAACCTTGAGCAAGGCACTGAACCCCAAAAATAGGGGACCAGGCTATTTTTCTCAAAGCTCCATTAACCCCTGGGCCTCTGTCTGTGTTCCTGCAGGGCGGATGTGAGTTTCAACAGCAGTGTCCGTCTGCACTCCTTCCTGTGTGGGGCACTGGGCATCCTACTGCCGTGCCTTTTCCTCCTCAGCTTCGTCGTCAACACCCTGACTCCAGAGGAGCTGCAGGAGCTGCTGGGAGATGGGCTGGCCAAAGCCCTTGGGCTCTCCATGGTAGGTAACCTCTGACTCCTAACCCCTGACTCAAACATTCAGACCCTGAATTTCAAATCGCCCCCTAGCCCCTCTTCCCTAGGCACTCCTGTAGATGCATTACGACGCAGCTCTAATGCATTTAAAAACTTGTCATGAGCATGACCAACCAAGACTCAGAATAAGAATTGATATCCCGTTTGCCTCAAAATACTGTTCTAAATACTGCTGTTGTTATGCTCGTCTCAACAGGGTGTCGTTGTCTTTCTGTGGACCTGGATACCAGAGGATTTCCAGATATTGTTTTTGATCATATTTGGTGTTCTCTGCTACTTTTTCTTTTGTCTTGCCAAGTATTTTGCCCGGTAAGCAGAATCACTGTTTCTCTCTTTTTCTCACGCACAAAAAACACACTTATCCATTGCTTACTCCAGTTTACCCCCCCCCCCCCTCCCCTCCCCCATGGAAAACATTTCCCACTTTGATTAACAGCCGTTGTCATGTGATTGTGTCCTCAGCCAAGGGAATAGGACTCTTACCAAGAAGGAGAAGAGAAGCCTCACAGAGTACAGCGATTACGTCCAGGATGTCGTCAAAGCCAAGAAGGTGCGATTTCATTGCAATAGTTCTCATTCGGCAATTCGGTCGAAGAAGTTGTGTATATCAAGTGTGTCGATTTTAGATATATTTCTGAGGCATGAAATGCGCTACTGGGTACATATCATCTGTATTCCATTCTCAACTTATTTCAACAGGGAAAACTATACGAGGAGTATCTCGCGCAGTGTGCTGCTGAATATGACTTCTGATAAGGGGCGGGCGGATCCATCGGGAATCTACATGCCGGACTTTCTCGTCGATTAATTGTTTTGTAGGACGTCTTCGTAAGTCTTTTCCTAATCACACCAATCAAGGGCTCACATGCCTAGAATTGCACAATTTGGGAAGCTTTCTGGTACATTTATATGCCACTGGGCGAAGGGAGAAGTATTTCTTTCTGTAATAAAACTAGTTCTGATTGGTTGGGCCTGGCTCCACAGTGTGTGGGCCTATGCCCTCCCAGGCCCACCCATGGCAGTGCCCATGCCCAGTCCTGTGAAATCTGTAGATTATGGCCTAATTTATTTATTTCTATTGACTGATGTCCTTATACCAACTGTAACTGAGTCAAATCTTTGAAATTGTTGCATTTTGCTTTCATATTTTTGTTCAGTGTATAACTCAATTTGTGAGATACAGTATATAACTGTGAGAGAAATATAAAGTGCCTTTTCTATTTGGAAAACTGTGATTTAAGAAGTATCTCAATCTGAAATTTCTCGTGACTTTTTCAGGATGTGTATGTATTTACATCTGAAAGCATGTATGGGACTGTTTACTTGTTTATAGGCTACCTTTCTTAAATGACTCTCTAAGCTAAAAAGCAAACAATTTGCTGGCAAGGTGTTTCTTGATGTCTTTTTGAAACATCTTAGATTCTAATGTTTGAACGTGCTTGGGGGATCCTTTGACATTTTGTAATGAATATGTTGTATTACAAACTACAGTATCAATAGAAGTGTCTGTATTCTGGACAAGAAATCAAAAATCTCCGTAATGCTGATTTACATTAACGTGTGTCCCGACTATGGCAATGCAAAGCTAGAGATGATCATGACGTGAGAACACTGTGTGTGTGGCAGGGAATGCTATTTTATGGCAATATATGGAGACACACCAACTCTATTTTAAAAGGCCAGACTTTTTTTACCAGACTGCTTCAACATGGATAGCAAATTAAATAGAACAGTCAGTTCGGTCAGTGCTTTCTCCTGCCTCCTATTTCCTTTCATGAGAAAGATTCCCAATACAGAATGTAGAATGGTTCACACAGCACAGTATAGTAGAAGTGAAAAGTGTGAGAAGTATTTTTAAGCAATAAGGCCTAAGGTGTGACATATTGCCTATATAGCAGGGCTAAGGGCTGTTCTTAAGCACGACGCAACTTGGAGTGCCTGGACACAGCCCTTAGCTGTGGTATATTGGCCCTATATCACAACCCCCTCCCCCAGGTGCATTATTGCTATTATAAACTGATTACGAATGTAATTAGAGCAGCACGAATAAATGTTTTGTCATACCCGTGGTATACAGACTGATATACCACAGCTGTCAGCCAATCAGCATTCAGGGCTCGGCCCACCCAGTTTATAATCCTGCTTGTGAAGTGAAGCCCTGACTAAGCACTGATGTGTATTTCACCTTCTGAATGTCTCATGTTGTTTGGTAGTACATGGTTATAATACTCATTATATGGATTAGTATGCCGTTTGTCTTACTGCTAGTCTTTGGATCAGTGAAACGTAAAATAACTTACCATTTAATGCCTTCAATGAATACAGTATATAGAATATATATATATATTTATTGGCCTCATAAGGTGCCTGTTTTGGGGTCATTTATACTTGTACAATGAAGAATACCTCCACTGTGTGCTGTTTGCAATAATGTTTCAAACTGTAAACACAAAGTTTGGGTATGTCTTCGATGTAGCTTTAGGGAATAATCACAACTGAAGTTCTTGTGAAATGGTGCTGGTTCCACATGTATTAGAGTTCTTGTTTCCGATGTTATTTATTTTTCAATATAATACACTTAAATTATGTAAATGTATCCTGTTTTTTGCTTTTTGCTTGTATAACTTCTAGAATGTTTTTCTTCAACCGTCTGATAAAGCTAGTTTACGTGTTGCATTTCCTCAAAGGAGGAGGTCTCTTATACATTAAGCTACACTCTGTAACAACAATGTAATATAAGGTAATTAAATGTTTTCTGATTAATCCTGTGTATTGTTCTGTGTATTTTCTACCACGATCACAAACCAGGGATCAGTTTGAGAACTAGAAAGTTGTATTTAAAACTGGTCCAGTGTCTGTATAGGTTCACACACTGCTTTGTATAAAGCCTTATTTGCATATTTCCCAGTGTGCCTTGCCTTTTGGGTGAAGTGTAGTTACTACCCATAACTGTATCCATTTTCAGTCTTGTAGCCTTGAAGTGAGATCCTAAGCAAGTTCAGAACAATACAAGTATTTCGTAAGGTGTAGTTGAGTGACGGGAAACTGAGGCTCTGTCCACAATGCACATTAGTGACATCAGGTCAGCGATATGGCAGTGTGATTTTAAAAATAAATAAAAATATCCACTGCTTTAATTAGAACTCCGTGGTGCAGTGGTAAATTGTCTTTAGTAGCCTGTAACCAGGTTCGCATCATGCTTCCCCTTTTTGCCTTCAAGTTACCTATTTTTCAAAAATGTATATCGATGGCATTATTTGGGATGCTTTAATTAAGCTATAAGGCACGAGGGGTTTGGTATATGGCCAATATACCACGACTAAGGGATGTTCTTAGTCACAGCCCTTAGCCATGTCGTATTGTCCATATACCAAACTCCCGAGGTGCCTTATTGCTATTATAAACTTGTTAGCAATGTAATTAGAGCAGTAAAAATGTTGTCATATCTGTGGTATATGGTCTGATATACCACGGCTGTTAGCCAATCAGCATTCAGGGCTTGAACTACCCAGTTTGTAAGACTAAATTAAATGAACAACAGTGCTGAATGTGTTTCGCATAAAACAATTTTCAAAATAGTTTGCCTTCAACTGGATCTGACCTCATACCGTCACATCCCTGAATTTCCATAGTTCCCTACGCTACCTTTTTGTACAAAATCCTAACTATATTTGTAAGTACGGTGTCCAGTAGCAGCTTGGACTCTAAGCGCCTGAACCAATCAGTGCAAAACATGGTTTGAAGAAGCACGTGATCAAATGAAGCGTCGGACGTCATTGATGACGTACATCTGATAAAGTGATACACGCTTCTTCGAATTAATGCCTTGATCACACCGACAGTGACCTTGCATTTTGGTACACCAGAAGTACATTCATTTCCAATGGGACATTGCATTTGGCTTGCTGCTGTGCATTCTGTGTGGCGCGTACGTTTGATTTATCGAAGTATGAGTCAAATTGTATGCGTAGACAGAAATGGTAGCAGAAGGTAAATGTTTAACTTTTGTTACACATATCCAGATGATGCTGCGTACCTTTCTGTGCAATGACACTGTGGGTGTGATCAAGGCGTTAGCAATTTTGACGCATGCCTCGGAGCTCTGGTATCAACCATAACATCACAAGTTTACAGGCCACGTTATGCTGGCTTGCAAAGTGATGTGTAATTCCTATTGGAATCCAGCCCGAGTTGGGATAGGCAACAATAAGAATTTGTATTACCCACAACCTGCATTTAGAATGAATGACTGGGTTGATTAGACTAAGGTAACCCACAAGGCTTAACAGGAAACCATCTTAATAACAGGAACAACCATTTCAGTAACGGTTGCAAAAGTCCAAGTAACCGATTGTATTAGTTTAGAAAAACATTTAAGTAGCATAAAATTAATGAATCAAATACAAGTAAGTACATTTAAATTGTACTTACGTGCAATAGAGCATGCTGGGAAATATAATGATGGTCATGGTTTTGGTTTAACACCACACAGAGTGAATGAAACACCTGAATCAACACTGGAAGTGTTACACTGAAAAATCAGCACTAGGTGTCTCTGGCCAATTTGCTGTGTAAAAAGAGCCTCTTTTGTAATTCTTGTAAAGGGCTTTGTGTCATTGTCTTTAATAAAATGTAATATAGCTTTAATTCCAATACATACTGATAGCAGAACAGGAAACATTATTGAAGACTTTTATTTCAAAGTTTCCATTATTAAAAAAAAAAAAAAATACCATTTAAGCTTCTCTGTATGAAGAATGTCTTTTAAAATGCGGTCTTGTTTTTTTTTTGGAATCTTCAACATGCCAAAATGGAGATGGAAATACTTCCTCCTCTACATATTTAAGGAAATTATAAACAAGACCTCTTCAAATACAGATAACCAATATATGGTAAGAAAATAAAAGCAACAAGTTAATTTTTTATTTTTTTGCAACAGGACCAACCCCAATGTGACCAGGCCTCAAACTTCAGTTCCCTGAGTTAGTAACAAAGAGCATTCATAGCCTTCAGCAAATATTACATGACCATATCTAAAAGAACAACAGTCATTTAAATTTTGTTAGAAAGCACAGACATACCTTTTCTATTGCGCAAGCATTAAGAAAGATTAAAGTACATTTCAATTTCTCGTTTGTGCAATCCACAGATGTAGTATCTTAATTTGATCACCCGATGCAGGAAATGCAAACTTGTAGCTAGTGTATTCCATTTTTTAAAAAGGCTTCTAAAAGTTTGACATTTCCACTTAAACGTTTCAGACTTGATTTGCCCTAACTAAAAATGTATCAAATTAAGATCCTGCATCTGTATGAGCAAGGCAACATAGGTCACCACCAATAAGAAGGGATGCATTGTATTCCATAAAAGAATGATTTGTAATCATATTGTGAGGATTTCATGTGCGCGTCAGGTGGGGAAAGGTACATTCAATTGCTGCAACTACGGATTATGTGCATTATGTGAAATTTATAGTTGAGGCAAACATTGCAGTTGAAGGTCTAATTGCAACGCTGACAAACCTAAGCGTCGTTTTTGTGTGGCTTCGATGGGTAACACTGTCTTTGCTTCTATAAAATTGGGGCTGAACAATCTATAAGAAATCCTATTATTTCAACTACCAGATACTGTACCTGGTCTGTTTTAGCCCACATGAGCATACTCAACTAAATTAGTTTGATCTCAACCTTAGAAAACTCCAGTTTAAAATTGTACAGCCCGGTTTTGTTACAGTGTATTGAGGATTATAACTATATACAAAGTTGCATATACAAAAAAAATGCAATACCCCTCTCCGGCCCTTTATAAACAAAGTGTACAGGTAGATGCATCATGCAGAAGCACAGAGACTGCATCCAGGATTGCTTTAACTGTGAAATCGCAGAACATAGCCATGAGCACACAGTTCTGCCATTACGGCATTGGAGCGTGTTAAAACCGTGTATGGCTCAGGTTATTGGTAAGAATACAGTATGTAATCCATCACCGTAGACGTTCTCTGTCGAAACATCTCAGTCTCGATTCCAAGGGGAGTGACTCCAACAGTCCCAGACAGGGGTCTGCTGCTGTATGTCCACAGTATGGCTGCACGGCATCTCACCAGCACCAAACGTGTCCATATTCTAGTGTCCAACAGACCCCAGACGCACGGAGAGCCTGAGACGTGGAGGTTCGCTCACTGCGACCCTTTGTCTATCAACCAAGACATGTCCCCTGTCCTGCAATGCAGAGGAAACAAAAACAACAACAAAAAACATCACTCAGAGTGCATATTATGCATGGAATGACATGGATAATGTAGTCTTGGCTCTGAACAACCGAAAACAAGAGTGTACGGCTGGAACTGAACTGCATGTATAGAATAAGCATGCCGAGGCAGATTTGTGTGGTCCAACAGTGTTTCACATGAGGGGATTGTTCGTGGAGGGATTGAGAAAGGCATGCGTCTTAGATTTCGTACTTGCGTTGTCGGGTTAACAGCCTTCATTTTGTGTGAGTGCACAATTAAAAAATGAAAGATCAACATTAGAGAAAGTAAGACAGTGTTTACAGTAAAGCATTGCAGTACACATCTTCAAACGGACAGACACCCACTGGCAAATGTATGTAAACCCTCCTCTGCTTATTAAAATAGGAAAATATCTTTCACAGTTATCACACATCATTTGGTAACAGTTGTAGAGGAGCATAGACATGCACTTACTCCACATCTCGCTTTCTAATCGTCTTTCCGGACCCTAAGACCTCTGCCACACGGGATACAATGGGGTCATAGTTCATGCTGGCAACAGCAACCACTTCCTCACTCCTATAGGCGGGAGAGATACCCCGAACAACTTTTAGACAACAAACTAGGTTTAATGGAGTTCATTCTATGGTAAGGATGAACTCTACTGGATTATATAAGAACTAAACATAACAACAACAAAGAGGATTTACTTTACAAAACAACCAGGATTGATGGCTGAAAGCATCTCAGTAGATAGCCACGATGGTGTTTGGACACATACCTGGTGTAAAAGGCCACAAACTTTAGTTCGTCCACGTCCCCTTGGATGACGACATCGTCAAAGCCCTCCCCGTAACCTTGGTGATAGAATAGATACACTTTAGGTTTGTAAACAGAGTGCCACACCACCACCATACATATCACAAATGGCCTACTTCTGAATCCTAAAATGACTGAAAAGCCTCAGTGTCTGACCTCACAGCTAGGTGGCAGTACTGGCGCTACAATCTCAGAGGCATTTGGAGGAAAGCATTGGTAGTAGTCTTACCAACTCACTATTTGCAGATTACTTCCTGGATTACTTACTTACAGATTACTTACTTGCTGGCAACACTATGGTTGAGGTTTTGAAACATGCACAGGCCACATATACTAAGTAGATGTGTCACTGTCACATTTGACAGTTCTGCCATGTGCTTTGGATAAAATCTGCTAAATGACTCTACCTGTATTAAATGATATTACTTGTGGAATGAGGCTCTGTTTACCTGCGTAGCGTAGGCTTTTCCCAAACATGGCTGACCAGAAATAGGGCACCGTTTTGATCTCAGTGGGTCTTCCCATCATGCCGAGCGCTGCCACTCTCCCTGTCAATCATAAACAAATAGAAAAAGGTCCCAGAAAAACAATCCCCTGCAAATCCAGCCCCATATACGCAGCAGAGTGTTTGACCCTTTAGGGCAGGGCAACTCCAGTCCTCCAGGGCCTGATTGGTGTCACACTTCTTCTCCATCCCTAGTGAACACAGCTGATTAGAATGTAATTTGATTAAACTGAAGATCATGATTAGGTGATTATTGGAGTCAGGTGTGTTAACTGGGGCAAAACTGTGACACCAATCAGGCCCTCAAGGACTGGAGTTGCCTTTAGGGGGAAATGTGAAAATTCTACCTCAAAATTATCTTTTGGTATTTGTTTCATTATGATGCATTGTTTCCTTTAACACTTTATTAACACAACAATGAACACTTACCGTGCACATGGGCCATTTGCCAGTGTGGGATGTTCACCTTCTTATTGCTCCGCCCCGGAAAAGGAAACGTCACAATGTCTCCTCCGGCATAGACACCATCAATGTTAGTCTGCATTGTCTGAGGGTTAGAGGGTTATCCAGAAGAATACAGGAGCCAATGTGGAAATCAGGAGGATCTCGTACTAGACAAGCCACCTGACATATTAGGCAACTGATGAAAAACTCACGGCTCTAGCGCTACAAATGACCCAGCAACACTTGTGCATCATTGCAATAGAGTGGCACTGAAATTAATTGCTTGACTGAAATGAGTGCATTCAAAGTATTTGTGCATCATTAGAGTTGTTGTGCGTCATCATTGTCGTTTCTACCTTGTTGACGGGGACGAAACCCTTGGAGTCCATGTGAACTCCGCTCTGTTTCAGGAATCCAGTGGCTGGGCCTGACCCTGCAGGTTGAAGAGACATCGACCGCCATGAATTCACCACCGGGAATCAGAGTAACATTAGTGGTTGAGTTTGTTGAACTCTACATTTACACTCCTGCACGGCCACTGAAATGAGCGAGTGTGCTAAAGTTGAGGCTATCGCGGAACGAGCGTTGGTGTCTCTGAGCTGGCCACCTCACCTGTGCCAATAATACACACGTCCGCCCTTAGTACTTTTCCACTCTTCAGAACCACCTCTTTCAACTGTGGAACATAAAACAAAAAAAAACATTGACAAAAACAGTGAGGCAACACACACGTAATATTACCACTAGATTACCCGCAGTTCTGCTACTTTACTGCTTGAGTACAAAGTATATATTTTTTGTTGCAAAACCAGTATTGGCACACGCTTCTTTTACTTAGTCACACTTCAAATGGAGGTTGTAACTGGTTGTTATCTGGGCTGCCTATCCTTTGCTTGCTGGCACTCTGTGGTCTACTTGGGTCAAATCACACCCATTCATCAGCGTTTAATGGCTGGATACCATTCTCCTCTTCTCCCCAAGTGTATACTTGCACACTTCCTCTCATAGATTTGTGTGTCATTCGCAAAGAGGGAGTTTCCACCATAGCGAAATCCATGGTAGAGAATCTAGGCGAAGCCTGAGAATGGTCTTGACTGGCCAGCAGTGCGAAGGAAGGAGAGAGCCAACTGTGCATAATGTCATGCTGTTTCTCTCACTTTCGGAATACCTGTCCATGATGGCCAACCATCTCCGACACTTCATTCAACATGTAGAACTTCACCCTGTTCGTCTCAAACAGCTGAAAAGACAGACAGAGCCAGAGAGAGCACTGGGTTAAGGTTCATAAGATCAAAGCTACTTCTCAAAGAGTTAAGCTTAACTGGCGGTGAGGCGGCAACCCTCCCTATAAATAGCCTCTTCATAACGGATTATTAACACGATGTATTATGGTACAAGGCATGACTGTTTCCACAGTCTCCCTCTGCTGTGTCTTATCAGCAGGGAACATGCAGTGTTACATCAACAACATGGTATACGGAGGCCCTACACACACATGGCCGTGCATGCATGCACACACCAGGGATACACCCGGTATACCCTCCCCTGAAAAAAAACAGGATTAAAATGGACAATATAGACCTGATTGACTAAATAAGTGCATGAGCACTGATAAGAATATACTGTACTAGACATATTCCCTTTTGGTGCCTGGTGCATTGAGCCCAAGGAACATGATTCACATTTATAGTATATGTTTCTATGTGTAGAAATGCTGATGAGGGTGTTCTAGAGGTATCAGGGCCATTTTCCCAGGGGCGGGTCCCTACCTTCATTATGGCTTTCCCTACTTTCTCCCCCAGAGCTTTCCGGAAAGGGACTGCTTCTATCCCAATGATGGAGACAGAGTGGGCCTTGTCAGTGAGAGCGGCAGCCACCTCCATACCTAATGCAGAACACTGATGATTACTCATTCACACATAGAAGTGCTACAGTACTACTATAAATACAAAAGATTCCACAAGCTACAACTTTTAAGGCTTAACGTAGCCTTCATGAACCCTTTATAACTATTGGACATATGTGAATTTACATCTACTGCATGGCTGTCATCTCTCTCACCAACAAATGATGTTCCCACAATCACAGCATTCTTGTTGTTGGCCAACCTGGCTACGTTATTAGCATCTTCAGGGGTCCTGAGGTGAAACACATTCCTAACGTCCTGGCCTTTATAGTTCAATGGCTTGGGTCTGGCAAAAGACACAGAGCAGTGGTATACCAGTGTCAATAGAACAATGACTCATGTCAAAACTGGTTATATCAATTACAACAGAATTTAATTCCATTTGATTGCATTCAACCAAAGACTATTTCCGGTCACTCCTCACTTGCTTCCTGTAGCAATGAAAAGCCTCTTGTATTCCATCCTAAAGCCGTCTTGAAAAGTCACAGCCTTCGCCTTGACGTCCACTGCCACAACCTATATGGCATCCAAACATCACAGTTAGAAAGAGAACATGGGCGTCACCAAGGGGATGCGTTCATTAGGGACACCGAACTAAACGTTTTGCAACGGAAAACTCAAATCTTCTATTTGGAAGATGTTCAGGTAGCCACTCCATTTCAAAACTCCCTACTTTACCTGGATTCAAATGTAGCCTATATAATCCGTGTTTCAGGTCTCACCTCCTTCTCCGTGAGAAGCTCGATGTCATGGGCTTGGAGGAAGTCTATGGAGCGCAGCTGGAGTTGCTCTGCTGTGCTCTCTAAGGACTGAGGGGGAGACAGTTAGTTACAGTACACCACAGACTGGATTTTACGGGGTGACGTTTGTTAAGTTGAAATGCTATAGGTGAAGTTCATTGAAGAAATAGCACTTTTATGATGCTAACGCAACGTTAAATTGGTTGGTTTCGCTTTCAACATTATCCCAATTTAAATCGCAACGTCAGCAAACCGTTTTCCCATAGATATCACGGCCAAATGTCAACATTGACCAGGACCAATATTATCCCAAGATTACAGGCTAAAGATGGGTTCAGGATGGGTTAATACTAGCAATAACAAAACGGTAAGTATTTTGGAGCATGACATCTCTGGGAAGAATATATAATCTGCTGTGAAACACAGTAGGGCATAACTGGTAGACCGTCGATCAGCAATTTCAACTATGTTTTTATCCAGAAGATCCCTCATGGACACTAAGTCTTTATGGGGATAGTCCTTGTGTAGTCTCTGTGGTGTGCTCTGGATCTCTGTACAAACCTTACTCAGTTTAGGCCTGTCATAGGGTGGGTATTTGTCCATGGTGCACATGACAATGCGATCAGTGAAGCCCTCCTGTCTCAACGTCTCAGCGCACACCAGCCCTGCTGGACCTGGAGGCACAAGACACTGGTTTAACGTCTATGTAGGATCTTAGATCCTTGCTATCCGAACTGAACCCATGCTCCGTTTACCAGAACTATTTGATAGGAAAAAATAATAGTGGATTCAGTTTAGATACCAGACACAATCTTAGAGCGGTGTAAACAAACAAAACTTGGCCAAAGAGCATACAGTAAAATATGTTGAATTTTTTTTTTAAAGAGCACCATGAATAGGGTTGCAAAGGGAGGGTATATTACTGGAAACTTTCTACGTTTGGTATTGCACCCCCTTTTGCCATCAGAACAGCCTCAATTGGTCGGGGCATGGACTCTAGGAGGTGTCGAAAGCTTTCCACAGGGATGCTGGTCCATGTTGACTCCAATGATTCCCACAATTGTGCCAAATTGGCTGGATGTCCTTTAAATGGTGGGCCATTCTTGATACACATGGGAAACTGTTGTGTGGAAAAACCCAGCTGTGTTGCAATTCTTGACACACTCAAACCTGGCTGGCACCTACGACCATACCTTGTTGAAAGGCACTTAAATATTTTGTCTTGCCAATTCACCCTCTGAATGGCACACATACACAATCCATGTCTCAAGTCATAAAACAAATCATTCTTTAACCCGTGTCCTCCCATTCATCGACACTGATTGAAGTGGATCATCAATAAGGGATCATAGCCTTCACCTGGATTCACCTGGTCAGTCATGGAAAGATGTCTTAATGTTTTGTACACTCAGAGTATATTAAATAATTTAACAAGAGGATTTTAAAATAAAAAACAGAATGACAATGCTGCAAAATATTATCCCAAATATAAACCATTAACTTAGTGAATACCAATGGTGTTTAATATGAGGGTTTCAGCATGACATATAATTTATATATTGTTTTATAAACTTGTATTTATTTTACTATGTCAATACGTATTTGTTGTCACTGTTTTGGCGTCAACCTGGTGGCAGTTGTGAAAAACGTCGATAGTTGGAAGAGTTGCAGAGTTAATTGAAAATAATGCCATTGTTGATGCTTTTTTCATTAATTAGGCTATCTACTAGAAACTCATGGACAATATTGACACAGATATAATAAATTAATACTGTATATGAATACCCTTTTGTAAAGATTTTTGTATAAATGATCAAAGTTACAATAAATTGCCATATATTTTCTGTTAATTACCAAAAATGTTGGTAAATTACCAGTAGCTTTGCAACACTAACCATCACCTAAAAACCTGGCTGTTGCGGTAATGTTTGGGAGCTGCCATCTATCCTTTTTTAGAATACTCAGGACCTATAATGAACCAAACACAGATGGTTCCAGTCCTAGTCGACAGTTTAAACAGACGTCTATTCACCAGCTGTGTGTGAGTGCAAGGAGATGCTCAATGGCCAACTCACCTGATCCAACGATGAGGATGTGGCTGAAGCCAGTGCTGGAGTTAACGACTGCTGAACATCGGGCCATGGCCTTTGACCTCTTCTGTGACTGAAGATCCTGGAAGATGAAAATGTTTGCCAGGTCAACAAAGGGGAATCAGTTGATTTAGAGCAAATGATCTGTTCTAGATCGTCCCAGAATATCTTTACCTGTTTATTAGCGCGAATTATCACCTTGTCCTTTTCAACTCGGACCTGAAGCAAACAGACATGAGCGATGTGTACACGGTTTTTGACGATGCTTAGAGACAGTATGTGAAGGCAGGGAATGTGAATGGCACGGCGAACCGAACGAGGAAGGTCACCTGGAATGTGGGCAGGCTGTCCAGCCCAGGAAAGTCCTCAATGTCTCCTGTAGCGATGTTGAAACAAGCTCCGTGCCAGGGGCAACGCACGTGCCCTTTGGACAAGACACCTGCAACACACAAAGATATGTATTCCACTGTATCATACACCAATCCATCTCAGAGCTTGTTTATAACAGAAGACAGCAAAAAGATACCATACCAATATTACATCAAACAAGCAAACAATGCAGAACCGGATTCACCTTTGACCAGCGGTGCCCCATAATGTGGACACTTGTGCCCAATGGCAGAAAACTCTCCATGTTCTTTGATGAGCAGCGCTCTGCCACTTCCCAAATCAACCTCTCGCATCCTATGCAGGGATGAGCACACACACACACACACACACACACACAGGAAGAGAGAAAATATCTGAGTGAAAAAAAGGACTGGTTACAGCCATAACAATTCCAGGTGATTGACTTTATATGTTGTCTTTTGTTTGGCCTTACTGTCCATTTTCCATGTCCTTGACATGACACACTGAGGCCTCCACGTAGTCGCGGGGTTTGTAGAGCCTCAGGGGTGCGGCAGCAGCATCCTCGTCGGAGCAGTGTCCCAGCGCTCCGTTTGGCCTGCAGTCAGAGAAGGGGCTTGCCTTTCCATTGGGTGACATCACATCTGCTTCCTTGTCTTTCTCCAAGAGGGTAAGCTCCACTTTCACCTCAACTGCAGGACAGACCATTAGAAATATGACACACTTTTCAGGCTGATCTTCGCCCAGTCACTTGTTTTTAACCTTATCATACGGTACTGTTCATCATTTTCACCCACATCCTCCTCCTCAACTTTTAAGCCACCAGCCACCCCTGATATTCTTATTCATTTTCCCTTTGATTACCATTCCCAGCAGACTCCAAATGGAGAAGGGGTTCTGTATCGAATGAAACCGACTTGACCATGAAAATGATTTTGCTGTGTGACAACCTGCTGTGTGACAACAGGTTCAGCACAGTCATTCTGGATTCACTGTAAAATACCCTTTTGAGTGACTAAAATGCACTACATACAAAAGTATGTGGACACCTGCTCGTCGAACAGCTCATTGCAAAATCATGAGCATTATAATGGAGTTGGACACCCCCCTGCAATAACAGCCTCCACTCTTCTGGGAAGGCTCTCCATTAGATGTTGGAACATTGCTGCGGGGACTTGCTTCCATTCGGCCACAAGAGCATTAATGAGGTCGGGCACTGATGTTGGGCGATTAGGCCTGGCTCACAGTCGGCGTTCCAATTCATCCCAAAAGTGTTTGATAGGGTTGAGGTCAGGGCTCTGTGCAGGCCAGTCATGTTGGAAGCACACCAATCGACAAAACATTTCTGTGTGAACCTCGCTTTGTGCACGGGGGCATTGTATTGCTGAAACAGGAAAGGGGCCTTCCCCAAACTGTTGCCACAAAGTTGAAAGCACAGAATCATCTAGAATTGAATTGTATGCTGTAGTGTTAAGATTTCCCTTCACTGGAACTAAGGGGACTAGCCATAACTGAGAAAAACAGCTTCTCCTGGCATCTGCCAAACGGTGAAGCGGGATTCATCACTCCAGAGTCCAATGGTGGCGAGCTTTACACCACTCCAGCCGATGCTTGGCATTGCACATGGTGATCTTAGGCTTGTGTGCAGCTGCTCGGCCATGGAAACACATTTCATGAAGCTCCCGACAAACAGTTCTTGTGCTGACGTTGCTTCCAGAGGACAGCAGATTTCTACTCACTAAGCGCTTCAGCACTCGGCAGTATGCTTGATTTTATACACCTGTCAGCAATGGGTGTGGCTGAAATAGCCAAATCCACTCATTTGAAGGGGTGTCCACATTCTGTTTGCCATGTAGTGAATCACCCATAATATTTTTGGGGAATAGAAATGCTCAAAATGTGAGAAAAATTTCTCTCTCTCTTATAGTTAATTACCAGGAAGTACTACCAGAAAAGACAGGCTGAGTGGGAGGAGAGCTTATATTTATGAGCTCGCTTGAATGACAGCTCCATGTCAAGCAACTTGGAAGCAGAGACCAGTGTTGCAGTAAAATCATCTCAAGCAAATTTGGTGATGCACAAAGCAACTCAAACAACATTTAAATTGCATCGATGATGTCAATTTGTTATATACATCTCCAGTTTGGCATGTCTGTTACGGTCGGTTCACAGCAGCACTGACGGCTGCGTTGACATGACAACTGCGTCAGAGTTTTGAATGACCCCCCCCCTTTTTATTCCATGCTGGCTGAAGACCTAGCTAGCCAACACCAGACACCGATGAAAAAGGAAACAGAAGTATCTTTGCCATAGACAAATAGTGTAAACTTTTCATTATATTTGCAGATAGCTATATAAACCACACCTCTCTGCAAACACACCTTCTCTGACATTGGTTAAAAGGCTGTACTCATTTAAATTAGGTAAGAGAATATCATGTTTCCATTGGTGTATTAACAAAAAAAAAGAGTTTGAGTGATGTCACTATCCCCTTAATAAACCCGCCTCCTGAATCCAAGTGTTGGACATGGGGGAGGGGACCAGTAACTTTATGATGACACTTTATCAAACGTAGAGGCAACAGTCACTGTTCATACTTTGGTCATCATACTTTGATCTGGTTTCATCCAAATATCATCCAATTTCATGAAAAACATGATTTTGACCGTTCAGATACAGTATATATTTAGGATCACTACACTATACATTAGATATGTTCCTGAATAACATACAAGCCGATGTGGATGTGTGGGTTTATTTGTTGTGAGGTGCCCAAGAGGCATTTGATGACAGTTGCCTCTGGGGTTTGTATTTCTTCATTCGAAGAAATGGTTTTGTGACCCGTTTTCACTGCAGCTAACTTTATCTCTTCGGCTGGAGAAATGTGCTGACCATCCGGTTCTTACATGGTAATCTGGCAGGAATGTTCACCTGCTGAGCGAGTCTTAATTAAAATCACTGGAAAATCATGAGAGTGACTGCAATCGCAGGAGAGGAAAGGGGAGAGGCTCCATCCCCAGACTAATATGAGATCTTTATTTTTGCGAGAGATATTATAGAATCTTACATAAGAGGAATTCACAATTTGTACATTAGAATTGCGGTAGAGATATATATTTTTGATGATCTTTCTTTTGATTTTAAATAGCATAAAATCACATCCACAGATCAGGACCATTCTGAATCCATAAGTTGATCCTCAACCATATGCTCCATGCTGAAGTCAGAATCTCTCCTAAAACATCATATTTGATAAGAGATATACAGTATAGAAATACAATGAAGAGTAACACCATAATTTAACATGAAATAACAAACTCAATCATTATTTCATTAAATCAATCTAATGTAAGCCGGCACAACCCATTCATGTGCATTAGCAATTTTGAAAAATATTTTAAAATTATCATTAAAATCATATAGAACGTGTATATTATGGTCCTCTGCTCATCTTCTCCTGGACAGGGGTTTATTTGTCAATGATTAGCAAACGATGTCAGATGACTCTGTCCTAAAACCTGTTACCTTTAACTGAGTCTTTGGCGATCTGCCCATGATGTGTAGCTGTGGAACCAAGCCATTGTTTTCATACTGTAAATAACATGCATGAAGTGTCATTTTTACCATCATACACATTGCTAAAAAAAAATATGGCTGCTTTGCAGTTCTATATATGACCTTTTCTTCTAGCAATGCAAACTGCTTTGTTTTTGGATTCTACCTGCTTAGTTAAGGGACCTTTCTCTCCACTGAGATTCTCCAATGCATCAACGAGGAAAACTGAGCGAATTGTACACCTCGGGACAAACATACCCTTTCTTGTCATTGAAGGAAGAGATACTCCTACCTAGAATGCAGTATAATCTCCCCTATCCCTCTCCTCTATCCCACACACTCACCCCTTCTGCTATTCTTTTCATTCAGAAGCAACATGTGCTGCATCTTTTTGAGTGGGCACTGATGGACTTTCCAGTCTTAGAAACAATTCCCCGTTTACAATATGTTGCTGAAATATTCTATTGGACCTAATTGAGGGGCCACGTGCATGACATCTCAGCTCCCACTAACACATCTGCTTTTCACTGATTCTGCAGAAACTCAGTGTTCTGGAATATTTTGACTAAGCCCACGTTTTTTTTCTGGCATTTGCAGCATCATGACAATACACTTAGAGAATCACCATCATCTTCAATGTTCCTCTTCACGATTGAATGTTTAACCCGAAATAGAGTGTAACAATAAATACAGGAGTCATTACAATACATGTTAATCTGTACTAACAGGAATAACTACAGAGTAAGGGCACTAATGTAAAGTTTTACAGATTGAGTGATACTGTGTTTTACAGATTGAAAACATGTATTTATCTCACATTGTGTAAAATCCGTTTTTGTCTGGTTCAGTGTCTGATTTTGTTGACTATACTGGTGCTCATCACTGCTGTGTCCAAGGTTCCATTCAGGGGCCCATTTGTTTCCTACAGACTCTGACTAATTAGACTTTCACAGTGAGGGGCATCTATTCCAACACACCACCCTCAAAACAATCTCCCTATAGTACTGGAGACAAGTCCCCTACACATTATATATTGCGGTGGTTGATTTTGTGAAAATTATGCTTAAAAAAACAACAACACAAAAACAAATTAAAAATCGCTCTCCCTATGCACTGTTGAAAGTCAAAGATTTAAGAACAACCAGAGATTGAAAAAAATAATAATAATAAAGTAATGCGTTTGATTTCAGCACTTACTGCCCCCCTCCAACAAGCTTGACTGCATTTAAACAGCGACGTGTTTGCTTTGAAACAGCCATACATCCGCAATCCTACATTTTCAGTTTCACTGCTACAGTATGCAGCCAAATCAGACGCGGTGACTGAGATAGTGTAGCTACCCTTCATAAGTGTCTTAAATGACATCAAATGTGGGATGTCGGACAAATTTCAATGATAAGAAATCAGAGGTCGTTCTTTTCGCCTGCCACCTTGCTCGAACCCATACTGTAAATAACCTTGCTCATTTGTCCACCGATGTAAAGCCTAGGGCCAGAAACGTTGACGTCTTCTTTAACCCTGACCTGAAGCTCGAGTTGCATGTAAAAAAAAAAATGAAATGCTGCAGCTCGGCGTTTAACAGGCACCAGGAAATGTAACCATGGCACATCTATTTTGGATTCTCTACATTCTCTACGTTGAGAATAGATTTTAAAATTGTATTAAAATGACATTTAAGGCTTTATTAGCTCCTTCCTATAACTCTGATCTTTTATCTCCCTACCAGCCAGGACACAGCCTGAGATCCTCTTTAAGGGCATTGTGGACCATTCTAAAGTCTAGGTTGAAAACGAAAGGAGACCAGGAATTTGCCATGAGGGGCCCTAGACTTTGGAATGGTCTGCCAGAGGACATCAGGCTTGCAGATTCAGCATCTCTTTTGAAATCCCTACTGAAGACACACTTCTATAAAGATGCATTTGAAATCCTACATTAAAAGTATGATTTTAACTAGCTATCTTTTTTTCATTCTCCTTCCTCCGGTCTTTGTTTGTACTTTTCATTTTATGATGTGAAGCACTTAATTACTTGTATTACACAAATAAAGTTCTTATTATTACATTGTGCCGTACATTTGAAACTCATGTTTGACTATGCAATCCTTTTGAAGGCAATGCAATTGAGAGCATAAGAATTCATCCTCCACAAAATGCCATGCTACAAAAGGCAGTCGGGAGGGGAGTTTGTATGACCTATATATATATAGCTGGAGAACAAGTGGCAATTATTCCAGGATTTTGAAGGAGGGAAGGAAAACAGGATGGGAAGGTGGGCACCTGGTTTGCTTTTGGAGAGGCATCCTCCCATGATGGGCCCAAGGTAGAGCCAGGAGGTCTGGCTGGAGGAAGCCCAGGGGAGGTGAGGGGGAGACAGGGTCAGATCCTGGGGTTGGGTTGCTGGGTTGGGAGGTAACGATGACAACGTTGAAATGGGGGTATCAGCACGTGCAGGTGTAGGTCCAGGCCAGCCATCGTAGACCTCAGCTCCTCCACATCACCACCTGGGAAGAGGGTGAGTGATAAACAACAGAGTGTCCGAAAATCCCAGTGTCGGCTGGGGCCGAAGTATCCAATCACATAGCGTCTGTTGGAGATAGACAGGTCGAGTGGCGAATGAGGTGAGCCACTCTCGAGTTTCAAGTTTTAATGTCACATGCACAAGTACAGTGAAATGCCTTTCTTGCAAGCTCTAACCCCAACAATGCAGTAATCAATAACCATGTAATACTAAAAATAACAAGGTAGAACAAAAACACATGAGATAAAAAGAAGAACACGATAATGTAAGTAAACATACTATGTACAGGGTCAGCACCATATTTACAATGTGCAGGGATACTGGATCAATGTAAGGTGTATAAGATAAACAGAGTAACAGCAGTGTACTCTATATGATGATTGTATATGAGTGGGTGTGTAGAGACAGTATACATGTATGTGCATATTATGTGTGTGTGTGAGTAAATGATGGAGTGAGTATGTGTGTTGGATTGTCAGTGTGCGTAAGTGTGTAGAGCCCTGTGAGTGTGCATAGAGACAGATAGTCCGTGTAGCCAAACTGGTCAATCTGGCCTCTCTTTGCTACAGCGCACCTTAGCAAGGGTAGCTGCTAGCTAGCTAACGCAGCACTAGCCTCGCGGCTGTAGCGTTCCCACTGTGCACATCCTAGCTAGCTTTAGCAAGGCTTCTACGAAGTATCTTACACCTAACTAAAGCCAGAACTTACACATTGTTTTTACAACAGGCATTTTCAGCATAGCCCTATTCTACACAATGGCCACTGCTGCCCCAACCCTAGACGAGCCTACCACAGCACTCAAACAACCACATTCTTGTGCTTGTGGCTAGTTGGAAGGATTTTATGCAACAATTGTCTGTTAAGGGAGCATGCTCAAGAAGCACTCGACAACCCAATGTCCTGTAAGCATGGTAAATTTCTCTCTAGAGTGTGTTTGAAAAGGAGGCTAAAATGCGCCACAATTTCTACCCCTCTCCCCCCCTCTCAGCCAGCGGCCGAGGCTCAACTCTCCACAACCCACCACAACGTCGAGTGGCCAGCTCCCTTGGGGGCCCAGGATCCCGGAAGGGACCAATACGATGGGAAAAGACTACCATCCCCCTAAGCAACTGCTTCCCGCATTCCCAGCCTGCATCAGAGAGGCTAGGAGCTCATGGGATAAGCCCCTTGCCAGTAATATCCTGGCTAGGGGTTTCCCGAGAATGGACATGAACAATATGGAAGAATCTGGGTTTTCCGACCCTCCCGTGGTGGAGCCGTCACTGGCTTACCACTTCCAACCAACACTACTGGAAGTTCCCTCCCTAGAAAGACAGAGCGTTTTTTCTGCCTCCATTTACCATAAGACGTACAAAGCCCTGGCCTTGTCAATCAGAGCACTTAACCTGACCTCTTTATTGTTGGCTTTCCAAGCAGAGTTAGTGAAGGATGTGTGGAAGCAACTGGATTCGGGAACCCTGAATAAGGGTGCTTGGGATGGGATCTGTATGATTACGGATCTAAACCTCCGGGCTTCACGTAATGCCATCCCTGGCTGTGGTCATACCGTAAGCCTGGCGGTGTTGGAAGAAAGGGCACTTTGGCTAAGCTTTTCCAGCTTAACAGACAAAGAAACAGCGGACCTCTTGGATGCCCTTGACACCCAAGGAGTTGAGATCTGTATGATTACGGATCTAAACCTCCGGGCTTCACGTAATGCCATCCCTGGCTGTGGTCATACCGTAAGCCTGGCGGTGTTGGAAGAAAGGGCACTTTGGCTAAGCTTTTCCAGCTTAACAGACAAAAAAACAGCGGACCTCTTGGATGCCCTTGACACCCAAGGAGTTGTCTGGCCCGCTGTTGACTCCATGCAGATGTGTGAAATGCGTATGAAAGAAGGCGAAGTCTCCCAGGCCCCGTGGCAACCTGTTGGTCACTGCAACTCGCCATAGTCTCACAGCAGGGAGGAGGCAACACGCCGTCTTTGGGGGCCTAAGACCCCTGGCGACTCAGCAGACTGCCAATGTCTTTGCTCACATGGGAAAATGGGGGGTGTGCACTCTTACCCCCAAGTGCTATCCCCTAGTCACCTTCTCATGTTTTAAGCCGGGACGACAGTCAGCATGTCCTGTCAACCTCCAGTCTCTTCTGACTGACGGAGCTGAATGACAGATTGCCATAACCACGGCTCCCCTTGCCTTGCGGCATTTTTGCCTCTTACCGTCTATTGTGCCAGCAACACGGTTTAAACAGGCTCACGAGTTCCGGGGTTCACATCAAAGATCGCCGTAACCCACTGGGTTTCTCTGGATCTTTTTGGGGAAATCCTATGGCAACTTAGCTCTATTGATTGAAAACTCTATCGAACTATAGGACAGTCAGTAAGGTTTTCCATTACTCATATTTTCTGGTCCGAGGAGATCTGGTACACCAAGTCCATTTTTCACTCATCTCGTTCCTACCTGCGCTTGATCACGCAGTCGGGGATTTGTCAGCTCTACTCTACCTTTGGGGAAATGTTTTGCTCTAATTAGCCCTCCTCTCCGAGGTAGGGCCAAGACAGACCAGACACATAGCTGATCTATTGCTTAGGATTGGGACATCTGGGTTACAAGCATGTTTCCTTCCACCTTTAAGCTACGCCGGTTGAAGCATTGTGTCATTTCATTGGCTGCTCTCTCGCGCAAAACCCCAATTCGGTGACACGGTATAGCCATACCAATTGCCACCTGCTAGGGACACAGTCCAAGAGGATCAGGCATGTTGTTTCGGATAAAACGTTATGCCCATATGCCTGGGACGCATTACGAGGATATCCCAGCAATGGAACACCCTCTGCCCTCCCCTGCAATGTTATCATGTCCTGGGGTGCGCATGACACGCTCTCGCTGGCACTTTAAACCAGTTCCTGAGAGGCAGCCCTCTGCATCTATCCAGACTGACTTGAAAGACAGACTGTAAAAAGCGACAACCCTATGGAGGGTTTTGGAGAACCCGTCCCTCTTTAGTGTTTTTGCACCAGTAGGAGTGGAAGCACTGGCACAGCCTCTCAATGGTAATGCCCTAAGCTTTTTTCTCTCTCCTCGGCCTGCCACAGGCTTATCCCTCATCTTCGAGCCCTTCAAATGACCAAGGATATCCTGGTTGGTGGAGATCACTCTCCCGCATTTAACCAGTCCTGGTAGTTACCGTTATGCAGGGATCTGCGGACCCAAATTACGTTTGCCTGCGACAAGCCGACAAGTCAAGACCTTTCACCAGAGTGACAGTGCCCCTCCCACACGCCCACTGTCTGGTAAAACAGGAGATGCGTTTTTGGAGAAGTGGTGTGACCTACACAGATCATCCCTTGGAATCAGAGGGACGATCTCCTAAAGGTCCAGTTAACTGCCAAGTTACCTGTCACACAGGCCTGGACATTTACAGTAGGGTAACACCCTCTGTAGTTGAGGGTGCATGTCACTTACATAAAACCAGTCTTCAAGCATTTAGCCCGTCACATGGGACTAGAGGTCTTCAAGGGTCCACCCGAGACGGGTCCTGTTTGATTGTCATCGGATCTACGTAACTACAGCTGATAGACTCGGTTGGAACCGAATGAACCGACCACAGCTCTGCATAGCCTATAGCATACTTTTTTTACGCTAGTTAGTTGACTTTATTGACTTGTAAAGGCTTAGCCAACATATAAAGATCTATTTGTTAACCAGAAGAGCAACTTGGCTGATAACCATCCTTTTTTTGTCACTCTGATCCAATTTGGTCTGATTGTCCTTGGGTCCGTTCGGGTCCTCTACATGGGACATGTTGTGCTTGAGGCTTTCCCATCGTGGCCTGTTGTGCCGCTGGAAAGCGGGGAAATGTCATGTTTCTTTTTCTAACCTGCTTTTCCGTCTACCCTATGGCTGCAAAGCGACCATTCCTGCCTTCAGTTTGCCACGGGGTCCTCCTGGGTACTCAAACCCACTCTTTTATGCCTATGCCCAGTGGCAATTGTGTTGTAGCACCCTGGAGGTTGTGGTTACACCCACCGCTCTTCCCGTTTATGGAAGTAGAATGTCTCCACCATTTGTGGCAATGACCCCTGCATTTTTTGGGCACCTCCCTGCAAGGGCAGGCCCCCCTACCTCATTAACAGCTATCTTTGGATGGTGGAGACTGTTGTATTGGAAAATATAATAGCAAAGGCTACAGCCCGGAAGGGCTCATTACACCAGAGGTATGGCTACCTCTTGGGCTCTGTTCAATGGCATCTCATTATAGGAGATTTGCATTTTGGCACGTACAGCCACACCTTATACTTTAATAAGGTCTTTACCAACTGGATGTCTCTGCACCTTTTTTTGTGGCATACTTGTGGCATCTGAGGGATGATGCTGTTGGAACTACACTGGCTTCGGAGAGCATGTCTGCATTATGGGAGTTGTCCCATAGTGAGACATCAAAACAAGTATTTGAAATAGAACTCAAGATTTCTTACGTAACCCCGATTCTATATGAATATGAGTGAGATCGCAAGGAAGATGTGCAAGGAGGAGAGGCATGCAGTTTGGCGGGTTAAAGGCTCTCTTTATGGAAAGGGGCTCTCATTCGCCACTCGACTTGTCAGTCTCCAACAGCTCTGTGATTGGATATTTTGAGCTTATGGACACACCCAGGCGCATCCTGTAAGTAACCTAGAGTTTTCGCAAGCCCTTCTCCTGTAGTGTGTGGTGTGTTTGCATGTATGTGAACCACTGCCCATTTTGGAAATTGAAATACAATACTTACAGTATATCAACCATGGCTCAACATTTTTACAACGAACCAATACGCTTTTCGAGCTATTCATGATGCTGAGAAACATGGACAAAGTCCTGGAAAGGCCACTGTGGTAGTTAAGACTAGCCTAACACTAACAGCCATTAGCATTCACCACACCATCCACAGTCCTCTCAGTGGCATTGTTAAAACATATTTGTTTTCCACCAACAACAAAAAACAGCCTCATCAACCACATATTTGAAAAGGAAAGGGTATGTAGTTGTCCGTCAACCTGCCCGTCTGTATATATTGGATCAGAGAAGAGAACTCCATATTTTAGCGATTTCATTAATACAGTATGTTCTGTGAGGCCCAAACTTGGTTCTATGAGGTTGTATAGAGCAGCTATTACTATTCCTGTGTGCTCTGCCCTCCAGCAACACTTGGCAACAATGTAAGGCTGAGAAAAGGTTGTCACTTGTTTTCAACCCTTCTCGCTCTACCATGAAGCTAGTGTGTGTGTGTGTGTGTAGGTGTGTGTGTGTAGGTGTGTGTGTGTGTGTGTGTGTGTGTAGGTGTCCAAATGCCCTTAAAGTGGAATAGGTGTTAATTGGTAACATTTTTCCACGTACATTGTTACTTAATAAATGACATGTTGCATACATAAGTGTTAACCATTAACAGCCTTTGCACCTATTCACTTTAAATGTCACTCTGTAGTGAAGGGAAGCAGAGGCCCCATGAGTTTCAAAACCACCTTTGTTTTGCTGCCAAACGCTGCCCACACACCCCTGCCAGAACTTGTGGTATTTCAACCCACTTGCTGTTACAATACAGCGGTTGATAGGAATACGAGTGCGGTACTACAGTAAGAAGCATAAGAACAGTATGATTCATCGTCAATAGCAAAAACATCCTTTGGGTGGTGCAACTGAAGGGAGTACTTAATATTCAGAGCACAGCTTAATGTCCATGAGGTAAAAAAAAGAAAAAAAAAGAAGAACAAAATAAAGCTAGAACCTGTTGAATGGAGCAGTGGTTAAAGTATTAGAGACCAAGTGAGACGTGGAAAGCTCGCTCTTCTGAGTGACAAAACACATTTTACGCAGTAAAAGGTTTGTGCCGTGTCATCACTCTCAAACTGTTTAAGACAAGTATTTACGCACACATATACTTCGCAATACATTCACCTCAAAAGGATCACAAAAGAAACATTGGAGTTGAAGGATATTTCCATTTCACTTATTTTGCAGCATAGAATTAAATGATCAAGAGTCAGTTTTCGTCGTCTTTAAAAAAAAAAGGTAATATACAAGCTGAGCATGATAAACAACTGGGTAAGCCTGGTTCTTTTTGGGAAGAATGTGGGCGTTTGTTTTTCCCTACACAATTTGTGAAAATCTCCATGGCAACGGTTCATAATTTCCACTCTCAATGACGCACAAACAAACAAACACACCTCAAAATGTTACCTCAAAATGTAATTTCGTATTAGAACGATGTTTCCCTATGAAGAAATCAACAACAGTCAAAAACTGTATTAAGACTGAACCCTTACAACAACAAAAAAATGCAATTTCACGTTTGAAAATTGTATTTTCACACATGAAATAGCTGTTTTCACATGCTGAGCTTAAGATGTCACGTGTACTAAATTATAGTTCACATGGTAACACCACCTTTTCACATGTGAGAAGAACAACATGTTGTTTTCCCCACACATGTGAAATGCAGTTTCACATTTGAATTTTTCATTTTCACATTAGAATACTCCAACTGTGAAAATCTCACTTCCACACGTGGAATTGCAGACTCACATGTGGGATTGAAATAATGTTATTCTCCTCAAATGTGAAAAGATGGTGTTCACATGTTACAGTAGCAATGTTTCCACCGGTGGTATTAGGGTGACAAAATCTAAAAAGCCCAAATGCAGGACAAGGGAACGATTTTGCAAGACATTTGCAAAACAGTGGACAGAATAATTGTTTTTGGGGCAGGTTAATGGATCACATTCAAATGGCGATATAGTTCTGCTGTCTGAAGGTCACTGCCTGTAAAAAGGGGCAATCTTTAGTTGCTACATCAGTTTTTGGACTTATAAATATGAACCCATAAATTCTTGAAGAATACACTGATTATACAAAACATTAAGAACAACTGCTCTTTCCATGACATAGACTGACCAGGTGAATCCAGGTGAAAGCGATGATCCCTTATTGATGTCACCTGTTATATCCACTTCAAATCAGTGTAGATGATGGGGAGGAGACAGGTTAATGAGGGAGTTTTAAGCTTTGAGACAATGAAGACATGGATTGTGTATGTGTGCAATTTCGAGGGTGAATGGGCAAGGCAAAAAAATGTAAATGCCTTTTGAACAGGGTATAGTAGTAGGTGCCAAGCGCACCGGTTTGTCTCAAGAACTGCAACGCTGCTGGGTTTCACGCTCAACAGTTTCCCGTGTGTATCAAAAACGGTCCACCACCCAAAGGACATCCAGCCAAGTTGACATAACAGTGGGAAGCATTGGAGTCAACATAGGCCAGCATCCCTGTGTAATGCTTTTGACACCTTGTAGAGTCCATGCCCCGACAAATTCAGGTTGTTCTGAGGGCAAAATGGGAGGTGTACAACGTATAAATGCCTCATGAGCTTAGCTTAACTCATACCCCATCAGAACACAAAACATAAGCTTGTTTACACCAATGCTTGTAAACAAAGTAGATGTAAACAACCACTATAAAGCTGGTCGGTCCCTGGATGGGAGACCAGCTGTAGCTGGAAGTAAGAAAAAATAAACATCACATGGGGATTTATTTTTTCACAAGGGAAAATTTCACAGGTGTCCAAAAACCACACCTGAAATTTCAACAACAACAAATTATATATATATATATACACACACACATACAAACAAATATGTGTGTGTGTGTGTGTGTGTGTGTGTCTAAGGGAAGAGCACTATATCTTCCATGTGTCCATATCAATAATTCCATGCAAATTCATATTTTATGAACATCAAAACTGCACGAGAAAGGCTGCTATTGTGAGGTTCAAGCAAGCCCGAGATATTTAGTGCTAACCCAAAGTAGGTTAAGCAGATTTGGTCCTCACAACATGATGCAGATCCCAGTCACTCACCATTGGGCCTGTCCCCAAGCAGTGCTAATGATCCGTCCTGCAAACAAGCTGTCAGTTTCACTCACTTCTCCCCACAAATGTAATATTTTTCACTGGAATGTAGCTGGGAATAAGCCATTATGGCTCAAACCTTAGGCAGTACCCCCCCCCCCCCCCCCCAAAAAATGTAAAAATGGATTTTTATTTTATTTTAATTAAATCGACAATAATGTTAAACAGAGGGCCAAATTCAAATCGATGGCCACCTCTATCTCTTAGAAAAGTGACTTTACTTTTTTTGAGCAGCCCAAGTAAACATACTTCACTTCTAAACGGACTCCAGTTAAGGACTCCAACTGCATGAACATTTGGGGCGGCAGGGTAGCCTAGTGGTTAGAGCGTTGGACTAGTAACCGAAAGGTTCAAATCTGTCGTTCAAATCTGTCGTTCTGCCCCTGAACAGGCAGTTAACCCACTGTTCCTAGGCCGTCATTGAAAATAAGAATTTGTTCTTAACTGACTTGCCTAGTAAAATAAAGGTAAAAAAACAAAACTGCACCACAGCCAATAGCACCTTACTTGATCACCGATGTGGCACTCCTGAGGGGTTGGTATCACACACACACCAGGTAAAATAAGGGGGGAAAAACATGATTCCCAGATATAACAACTTTCCACACCTGCACCTCCACCTTATACTACCAGGAGAATGTTGACCCATCCAGGTCATGATGAAGCCCACACACAAACAGATACAGCAGGCCAGGTAGTAAGTGACCCTTTTCCCTAAAGAGACAATAACAAACTCCACACAGACTATAGCTGCACTGAACTGCCTTGGGCATTCAGTGACATCAAGAGTCAGATGTACAGTAGCTTTAGTAAATCTGTATCAGAAATGATTTTGGTTCCTCAAGCAACCATACAGTAGTGTGCCATTTTCACCTTAAAGGCCCAGTGCAGTCAAAATGCAGTTTCCCCTGTGCTTTGTATCATATTGTACAACAGCTGATGAAAATAACACTGTAAAAGTTAGAAGAAAAATAATATTAGTGCTATTTCCAGCTGGTTGAAATTACAATTGAAACAGGATCATCTAAACAGCAGGTTTTGCATGGGTGGAGTTCTGGCTTGCCTGCTGACATCACCAGGCGGTATACGTCAACAGACCAATAACAAAGAGAGTTCCAAACCTCTTTGCCAATAACAGCTAGTTTTCAGGTTACATAGCCGTCCAATTGGGTCCTTCACTCAGACCACCTCCAGACAGTCCTCGAAAAATTATAAAATATTTAAAGGAAAACTATTCCAGTAAGGTACTTAATTGTTACCCAAAAATGATTTAACATTGAGATTCACTGCGTGCTCATAGAACAGGGCTGTGGAAAGCTGAACAAAAATGGAGGAAATCTAAACTTCCGGAGGACCTTTCCTCCTTCCACTCCTTCTCTACATCTGCTGCTATAGCTGCTTTCTACCACTCTAAATTCCAAGCCTCTGTCTCCTACTCTGGGCAAGTCTTTTCCTCCCCTCCTCCATCTCTTTGGAAAAAAAAGGTTGACGACATGAGCTCCTTATTTACACAGCCTACGGAGTCCACTGGTCCCACTTACACAAAACTACCCTAAAAATTGTATTCGTTGCGTACACAGATTAGCAGATGTTAAAGCAGATGCAGCGAAAAGCTTATGTTTCTAGCTCCAGCGGTGCAGTAAGTGTCTAACAGTAGAATACCAATACACAAATAATCCCAACCCACCCCCAAATGTAAAAAAAATTCTAAAAAATTCAGAACGAGCAATGTCAGAGTCCGGAATATAAATATGTATAGACAGTATGGACGATATAAAAGTAGGAAAATATACGTACAGCAGTAGTTCAGTAGGATGAGCTATGTCGAGAATACAGTGTGTACAGCGCCTTCAGAATGTATTCAAACCCCTTGACTTATTCCACATTGTTGTTATAGCCTGAATTCAAAATGGATTTAAAAAAAATTCCCCTTCACCCATCTATACAAAATATCCCATAATTAAAGTGAAAACAGGTTTTTAGACATTTTTGCAAATGTATTGAAAATGAAACACCAGTGTCTGGTGGAAAGCAGGTTTTCCTCTAGGATTTTGCCTGTGCTTAGCTCCATTGTGTTGTATTGGATTTGCCCCAAACATTTGTATTCAGGACAAAAAGTTAACAGCTTTACCACTGTTTTTGCAGTATTACTTTAGTACCTTGTTACAAACAGGATACATGTTTTTGAATATTTTTTTATTCTGTACAGGCTTCCTTCTTTTCATGGTGACATGCCTGAGCAGTTTCCTTCCTCTCTGGCAACTGAGTTAAGGAATCCTGTATATTTGTAGTGACAGTGTATTGATGCACCATCCAAACTGTAATTAATAATGTCACCATACTCAAAGGGATATTCAATGTCTGTTTATACCCATCTACCCCAATAGGTGCCCTTCCTCACGAGGCATTGGAAAACCTCCCTGGTCTTTGTGGTTGAATCTGTGCTTGAAATTCACTGCTTGACTGAGAGACCTTGCAGATAATTGTATGAGTGGGGTACAGAGAAGAGGTAGTCATTCAAAAATCATGTTAAACACTATTATTGTCGACGCAACCTATGTGACTTGTTAACCACATTCTTACGACTGAACTTATTTAGGCTTGCCATAACAAAGGGGTTGAATACTTACTGATTCAAGACATTTCAGCTTTTCATTTTTTATACATTTTTAAGAAATTCAAAAAACTATAATTCCACTTTGTGTAGGCCAGTTCCAAAACTCAATTCCATCTAAAGTCAGGCTGTAACAACAAAATGTGGAAAAATTCAAGGGGTGGGAATACTTAATACATAAACTCAGCAAAAAAAGTAACGTCTTCACAGTCAACTGCGTTAATTTTAAGCAAACTTAACATGTCTAAATATTTGTATGAACATAAAAAGATTCAACAACATACAAACTGAACAAGTTCCACAGACATGTGACTAACAGATATGGAATAATGGATCCCTGAACAAAAAAAGGGGGTCAAAATCAAAAGTAAGTCAGTCAGTCCACCACCAAATCGATCCCGCTCCAGAGTACAGGCCTTGGTGTAACGCTCATTCCTTCAACAATAAATGCAAATCCGACCATCACCCCTGGTGAAACAAAACCGCAACTCATCAGTGAAGAGCACTTTTGGCAAGTCCTGTCTGGTCCCTCAACGGTGGGTTTGTGGCCATAGGCGACGTTGTTGCCGGTGATGTCTGGTGAGGACCTGCCTTAGAACAGGCCTCCAATCCCTCAATCCAGCCTCTCTCAGCCTATTGCGGACAGTCTGAGCACAGATGTGCGTTCCTGGTGTAACACGGACAGTTGTTGTTGCCATCCTATACCTGTCCCGCAGGTGTGATGTTCGGATGTACAGATCCTGTGCAGGTGTTGTTACACGTGGTCTGTCACTGCGAGGATGATCAGCTGTCCGCCCTGTCTCCCTGTAGCACTGTCTTAGGCATCTCACAGTACGGACATTGCAATTTATTTCCTCGCAGCATGCCTAAGGCACGTTCACGCAGATGAGCAGGTACCCTGGGCATCTTTCTTTTGGTGATTTTCAGAGTCAGTAGAAAGGCCTCTTTAGTGTCTTAAGTTTTCATAACTGTGATCTTAATTGTCTACCGTCTGTAAGCGGTTAGTGTCTTAGTGTCTTAACAACCGTTCCACAGGTACATGTTCATTACTTGTTTATGGTTCATTGAACAAGCATGGGAAACAGTGTTTAAAGCCTTTACAATGAAGATCTTTGAAGTTATTTGGATTTTTATGAATTATCTTCAAAAGGTCCTGAAAAAGGGACATTTCTTTTTTTGCTGAGTTTATGAAGTCAGTAATTGATTAGCTTAATTTCTCAGATATCAAATAAAATTAACAAAATAATGTTGCAGGAATGCTAATCTTAACTGTTTTTAACTACAGAAACAATTTGTGACCAGTGTTCAATGAGTATATATACTGTGCATATGGCAGCAGTCTACAGTCGTGGCAAAAAGTTTTGAGAATGACAAATATTAATTTCCACAAAGTTTGCTGCTTCAGTGTCTTTAGATATTTTTGTCAGATGTTACTATGGAATACTGAAGTATAATTACAAGTTTTTCATAAGTTTCAAATGCTTTTATTGACATGAAGTTCATGCAAAGAGTAAATATTTGCAGTGTTGACCCTTCTTTTTCAAGACCTCCGCAATCCGCCCTGGCATGCTGTCAATTTACTTCTGGGCCACATCCTGACTGATGGCAGCCTGCAGCTGAATCAACTTTAGGAGACAGCCCTGGCGCTTGCTGGACTTTCTTGGGCGCCCTTGAAGCCTTCTTCACAACAATTGAACAGCTCTCCTTGAAGTTCTTGATGATCCAATAAATGGTTAATTTAGGTGCAAAATTAATGGTAGCAATATCCTTGCCTGTGAAGCCCTTTTTGTGCAAAGCAAAGATGACGGCACGTGTTTCCTTGCAGGTAACCATGGTTGACAGAGGAAGAACAATGACTCCAAGCACCACCCTCCTTGTGAAGCTTCCAGTCTGTTATTCGAAATCAATCAGCATGACAGAGTGACCTCCAGCCTTGTCCTCGTCAACACTCACACCTGTGTTAACGAGAGAATCACTGACGTGATGTCAGCTGGTCCTTTTGCGGCAGGGCTGAAATGCAGTGGAAATGTTTTTGGGGATTTCAGTTCATTTGCATGGCATAGAGGGACTTTGCAATTAATTGCAATTCATCTGATCACTCTTCATACCATTCTGGAGTATATGCAAATTGCCATCATACAAACTGAGGCAGCAGACTTTGTGAAAATTCATATTTGTGTCATTCTCAAAACTTTTGGCCATAACTGTACAAGATGCAGAGTAGAGTACTAGGCGGTAGCCAACTAGTAGTGATGACTGTCCAATCAATCAATCAAATGTATTTATGAAGCCCTTCTTACATCAGCTGATGTCACAAAGTGCTGTACAGTAACCCAGCCTAAACAGTTTGATGCCCTGGAGATAGAAGCTAAGGGTCTTAGGGACACAGCTGAATTTCTTCACAGTGTCGGTGTGGAGGGATCATTTCAGGTCCTCAGTGATTTGCACGTTGAGGAACTGCTTTTGACCCTCTACACTGTGACCCGTCGATGTGGGTCGGGTTGTGCTCTCTCTGCTGTTTCCTGTAGTCCACGATCATCTTCTTCATTTTGTTAACTTTGAGGTAGAGGTTATTTTCCTAGCACCACTCCACCAGGGCTCTCACCTCCCTGTAGGCTGTCCCGTCGTTATTGGTAGTCAGGACTACCACTGATGTGTTGTCAGCAAACTTGATGATTGAGTTGGAGATGTGCATAGCCACGCAGTCATGGGTTAACAGAGAGTACAAGAGGGGGCTGAACACACACCCCTGTGGGACTCCCATGTTGAGGATCAGCGTGGCGGAAGTGTTGTTGCCTACCTTCACCACCTGGGGTCGGCCGTCAGGAAGTCTTGGACCCAGTTGCACAGGGAGGAGTACAAACCGAGGGCCCTGAGCTTAGTGATGAGCTTGGAGGGCAATGTTGTTGTTGAAGGCTGAGCTGTAGTCGATGAACAGCATTCTCACATAGGTATTCCTCTTGTCCAGGTGGAATAGGGCAGTGTGCAGGGCAATGGCAATGAGGCATCCGTGGATCTGTTGGGGCGATATGCAAAGTGGAGTGGGTCTTAACTAGCCTTTCAAAGCACTTTATGATGACAGAAGTCAGCGCTACGAGGTGCTAGACATTTAGTTTAGTCACCTTCGCTTTCTTGGGTACATGAACAATGATGGACATCTTGAAGCAAGTGGGGACAACAGACTGGGATAGGGAGAGATCGAATATGTCCGTAAACACTCCATATCATGTCTGGCTTTCCCTTCATCTCCGGAAAAGTCTGGAGTCCCTGCCACATGCGTCTCATCACAGGAGTCACATCCCCTCGCTCTCCAGATGAAATCCTGCGACTAGTGAATTCCAGCCGCCCGACAACTTGCCCACTCGACCCCATATCCTCGTTACGACTCTCTCTGTAGACCTTCTTCCATCAGCAATTGACCACTGGCTGCATCCCCCTGACTTCAAGATGGCCAAAATCACTCCCTTCCTCAAGAAACCAAAACTCAAACCCTCTGATGTCAAAAATAGCAACTATCCCTTCTTTCTTTTCTTTACAAAACACTTGAGCATGCTGTCTCTCTCGTTATCACTCTGAGAATGATCTTCTTGAGCCCAACCAATCAGGTTTCAAGAAGGGTCACTCAACTGAGACTGCTCTCCTCTCCGCTCTGCCAAAGCCGACTCTCTCATCTATTCTCAGCCTCCAAAGATCTGCTGCATTAGCCAACGTGAACCATTAGATCCTCCTCTCCACCCTCTCAGGGCTGGGCATCTCAAGCTCTGCACACTGCTGGATTGCATCCTACCTGGCAGTTTGATCCTACCAGGTGGCGTGGAGAGGATCTGTGTCTGCAGTACGTGCTTTCATTACTGGTATCCCCCAGGGCTCGGTTCTTGCTCCTTTCCTCTATACACCAAGTCACATCCTCTCATGGTCTCTCTTATCATTGCTATGCAGATGACACTCAACTACTTTATCATTCCCCTCTGACACCCAGGTGGCGACACACATCTCTGCTTGGATGTCGGCCCACCACCTCAAGCTCATCTTGATAAGATGGAGCTGCTCTTCCTCTCATCACGGTTGACCACTCCAGTGCCCCCCCCCAAAAAAAGAGTGCAAAGAACCTAGGAAAGACCCTGGACAGTTCTCTGCAAAAAAGTGACTCGCTCTTGCAGGTTCAAGCTCTACAACATCTATATAGTATGGACTTTCCTCACACAGGAAGCAGCATAAATCCTAATCCAGGCACTCCTCATATTCCGTCTGGCCTACTGCAACTCTCTGTTGGCTGGGCTCCCTGCTTGTGCCATTAAACCCCTGCAACTTATCCAAAACTCCGCAGCCCGTCTGCTGCTGCAACCTTCCCAAGATCTCCCACGTCACCCCGCTCCTACGTACACTCCACTGGCTTCCAGTCAAAGCACACATCCACTACAAGACCATGGTGCTTGCCTAGAGAGCAGCAAGGGGAATTGCCCCTCCCCACCTTCAGGCTATGCTCAAACCCTACATCCCAAATCTGAGCACTTTGTTCTGCCACGCCTGGTCTCTTGGCTGTCCCACCTCTACAGCACGTCAGCTCCTGCTCAGGCTAGTCAAAGCTTTTCTCTGTCCTGGCATCCCAATGGTCCCTGCCCATCTTCCGAAAACTGATAAATGACTAAAATGTCAAATGCAAATGTAGATTTTAAAAACTGCTGCATTGGGCCTTTAAAGTCCTCGGTTCAAGTCAGATCTTCACCAGTAATTCTATGGCAAGAGTGTCTAACCTCGTTGTCTAACCTTGTAAAATAAAAAATACATTTTATTACATTTATTGAATGCAGTCACTCCCCTTAATGTATTCTACAGATTTTATGACTCTCGGAGAGCATTTATTCAAAATAGCTTCAGAAGTTTCCTAATTCTATGTTCGTTAATTGGAAAATGTACATTTTTTCCATTTCCTGAAAAGATTTTGGAGATGGTTTTCATCAGACAGCGATGGTATGTTTTCCTTCTGTAAGGATGTGGTTTCTCGATGCTGTAGATGAAGGAACAGGATCAATTGTCCCCCAAGCGCTGGTTATTTAACATATCAGTTGGTTACTATATTAATATGACTATATTAATATTTCATTCATCTAACACCTGTTCCAAAAGGTAAAAATCAGGCCTTGGTTAAAGATTAGGCCTCTCGCTTTCATCCATGGCTGATAAGGGCAGATGATCATGACAAAGTAACACCACACCTCATGTTTGACCACACCTCCCCTATTACTCCAGGTTTGTGAGATACAAGAATACCTAATCAAGCCTGTGAAGTTCTAATTTTGAACATTCTTGATATATTATAAAACCTGCACGACTGATTGAATACTTAGCTTGTTGCGCAACTTTGATTGATTTTTTTTTTGTTAAGCTGATGAAATAATAACAATTGTTTACACATAACAGTCTAAGCCGGGGAAGGGGGACTCTACTAAGCTACACGGAATTGTTAAGGTCATAACCAAGGATAATTTTGCTATTTTAAATCGATAAATCTTTTTATGTTTTGAGGAAACATTTATTAGCCCATACAAACGCATGAAATAATAAGGTCCCCTATCTGGAACAGAAGGGTTTTTCTTAAAATTGTAGTAATAGTAAAGACATCAAAACTATGAAATAACACATATGAAATCATGTAGTAACCTAAAAAGGAGTTAAACAAATAGCCTCCCTTTGCCTTGATGACAGCTTTCCACACTCTTGGCATTCTCTCAACCAGCTTCATGAGGTATTCACCTGGAATGAATTTCATATAACAGGTGTGCCTTGTTAAAAGTTAATTTGTGGAATTTCTTTCCTTCTTAATGTGTCTGAGCCAATCAGTTGTGTTGTGACAAGGTAGGGGTGGGAAACAGAAGATAGCCCTATTTGGTAAAAAAGCAAGTCCATATTATGTCAAGAACAGCTCAAATAAGCAAAGAGAAACGTCTGACGACGAGTATGAAATATAGGACCAATATGCAGCGTGGTAAGTGTCCGTCATACTGTATTGACTGAACGCACAAAACAAAATAACGAAATGAAATGGAAGAAACAAAACAGTTCTGTAAGGTGACACACTAAACAGACAACAAACACCCACAACCAAAATGGGGAAAACAGGCTACCTAAGTATGATTCTCAATCAGAGACAACGAACGACACCTGCCTCTGATTGAGAACCATACTAGGCCAAACACATAGAAAAAGGAAGATAGACTACCCACCCTAACTCACGCCCTGACCAACCTAACACAAAGAAATAAAAAAGGAACTAAGGTCAGAACGTGACACCATCATTACTTTAAGACATGGTCAGTCAACCCGGAAAATTTCAAGAACTTTGAAAGTTTCTTCAAGTTCAGCCACAAAAACCATCAAGCACTATGACGAAACTGGCTCTCATGACAACCGCCACAGGAAAGAAAGACCCAGGCTTACCTCTGCTGCAGAGGTTAAGTTCATTATAGTTACCAGCCTCAGAAATTGCAGCCCAAATAAAAGCTTCACAGAGTTCAAGTAACAGACATGTCTCAACATCAACTGTTCAGATGAGACTGCGTGAATCAGGCTTTCATGGTCGAATTGCTACAAAGAAACCAGTACTAACGGACACCAATAGGAAGAGACTTGCTTGGGCCAAGAAATACAAGCAATGGATGTTTGACCGGTGGAAATCTGTCCTTTGGTCTGATGAGTCCAAATTTGAGATTTTTGGTTCCAACAGTGTTGGAGCGAACCATTAAGGAAAGCTCAGCTTTACATATAGATAGGTTTGGTTGCTAGGCTGAAGTAGCAAGGACATGCACATTAAGAGAAGATGATACCCAGGCCATATGACACCCAGACCATACTCTATTTAAGAAAGAATACATTAACCAAGACCATACGTGCATTTATGACAGCTGAACATGCTATGGTTAGCAGGATACAAGAAGAAAGATGTAGGCAAGATAACTGATGACTAACACGTAAAACATAAGCATGCAATACATACATTATTTTTAGAACATGGAAAGAGTTCCTTCATCGTTGTAACCTAACCAAAAGCAGATATGAGCGTTAGTGGGCGTAAACAAGCAAAGAACTCAGAATAGGAATTTAATGGTGGCAGACGAACTAAGGGGGAGTAACTTTATTTACATATGTGATGTACACAAATACTATGTATGTATAAAAGCAGAGCCAGTGCTAAGAAGGGGCGGCTGTTCCGCGGACCAACACGGCTCTTAATAACTTGTATTAAAGTCTACATTGAATTCACAAAGTTCTTCTGAGAGTATTATATTTCTGAAACAATTATCCACGACAACAGTCGTGTCTTTGTGAGATGCAGAGTAGGTCACTCGGATGATCTCCGCATGTGTGCTTCCCACCGTGAAGCATGGAGGAGGTGGTGTGATGGTGTGGTGGTGCTTTGCTGGGGACACTGTCTGTGATACATTGAGAATTCAAGGCACACTTAACCAGCAAGGCTACTATAGTAGTGTGCAGCGCTACGCCATCCCATGTGATTTGCACTTAGTGTGACTATCTCTAGTTTCAATTGACCCATTTTTTAATGGGGATTTGTGTCTTATGCTAATTAGATTTACGAGGGGGCGTGGACATCGACTCTAGGTTAAAGGATGGAAAGAAGCTTGAGTGACTTTGTTTATTTCCAGAGGCTACCAGTTTTACACTGGGTGTATTATAAAACATTGCATTGGAGCTAATCAGATTCCCCAATGAGAGGCTCTAGAAGCATGGGAAACAATCCTACATTTGTGACTAAGTGCATTCACCCTTCGTCTTGCATATGCTGGCATGCTTGTTTAAGTTTGTTGTCCAAAAACTATAGTTATTTAAGGTCAGATCAAAATCTAACGTTTCTTTTTACGTGTAAAATGTGTCTTCGGTCTTGGCAGTCCCATGGAAACAGAAGGTTCATAATTGTACAGTTACGTTTCCTCCATCACAGTTAAATCATGTAATCATGCATATGTCCAAGATGAACAAGGTTCCATGTAGATACTACGCCTAAAAGACAGTTAAGTTGCCATTCAATAGATGCTGAAAGTTGTTAAGTCTGGAATGTAACATATGATCTCTGAAATGCGTTTTTTCCATGATCAGGCTGCAGAGGTCAGGTTGTTGAACTTGTTGTGGAAATCAGAGGGTAACCATTAGTACACTTGGTGAGATAAGGCAGGAATACCATGTGGTATACTACAATTAGTTGTGTTAACCATGTAACTTCACACCAAACTTGAAACTGAACGGAATTTACTTCAATTAAAAAAAAGACCCCTATCTGGGAAAAAAACATGCACATTAACATTGAGTCTGATGTTGAAGTTGGCAGATAAACAAAAAATAATGAAGAATTAAAGACATATATAACGTGGAGTAGCTGGCAGCGGCACTATAGAGATGGAGTGTCAGGGCATTTGTGCTACTTTCAGCATTTGCCTCCAAATTAGGCCAAAGGAGTTGTGATGTCATGGAAAACCAGAATAGAATTTTACAGAGGGGTGTCCACTCCTGCAGGGGACCAGTTTCCATGGTCAGAAACAACGATTGAAACAACCAATTTCTCAGGCATTTCACACATTCAGCACCTAGGTACACATGAATTGCACACGCTCACGTGAGCGCACACACACACACACACACAATATCAAAATGAAACGAAGCAATTGTTATCTCCCTCAGTGGACCTTTCATTGTGTTGAGGGCAGAATATCCCTCAATGAAAGACTTCCTAATTGAGGCAATATTCCTGTAATTTCCCGAACATAAACACACACTTGCCACTGTATAAGTGAACATATTTGTGAAGTGCCTTGTGTTTATTGGTGTACTGTGTGTCAGAGTATTTGATATATCACTGCACCACATTTCTCCACTTCTTTTAGCAGGACTGCAGAAATATGTGGAACTGGCCCAGAAACAAGGTACTTCCTTGGCTCTATAATGCTGAATGGACATAGTGCTGTACCACATGCTGAACACAGAATGTAGTATAGTCCATTTGATATACTAAGCACCACACTAAGATATATCAGCAGTAACAAGTACAATCCTAAAATCAGCCCTTGCCTACTGTAAAAGAGGAAAATAATTTTACCCAACAATCCAGTGTGGAGCAGGTGCACTGTCGAGTGCCTGTCTGTCAAACGTCCCAATGTTCAGCCTTCCCTGTGGAGCACGGTAGCATGCTATCAAACCAGTCCTCCGAGAATCCTGTCCCTCCTCCGGGATTGTCTCGCTCTTCTAGAGTATTCCCACTCCGTATCTCCCGTTCAGCTCTCCTCCTGTCCCCACTTCCTCCTCTGCAGCAGTAACGGCCGGTGCTCTAGTGGATGTGCTATCACTGAGAGAAACCTCTCGAGCAGCACAGTGATTGGGGGGGGGGGGGTCGTGGAAGCTGCTCTCTCTCACTGACGGAGCCTGCGAATGCAGCACCCAGGGACCTCTGCCAGTTTCCAAGCCGTATGCAGTATTGACGGAGTTGCTGGGTGGATGCTAACATGGCACAAATTCTCACAGTGCTCGGCTCTCTTCCCCCCCTTCCTCTTTCACTCTCTCCCACACACGCACACACACGCACACACACACACACACTCCCCCTCCTGCTTAGATCCTTTCAGCATCGCCTTCAGATGCTAAAGACCTGACTGCCAGTTAAGCCTGTTTAAAGACTGGCTGGGCTCCCCCCTGCACTGGCTGGTCTGCCTGGGCTCCCCCCTGCACTGCCTGCTTGCTCTGCCTGGTCAGACTGGTCTCATAAACTAAACATAACATAGTAAATGTAAATCCAGGACAGTGAAATGAGCATGATGTTTAATTTTTGTTATTTTTTGAAAACTTTTCACCCCTTTGTCGTGATATCTAAATTGGAATTATAGTCTTGTCCCATCACTGCAACTCCCATACGGACTCGGGAGAGGCAAAGGTTGAGAGCCATGCGTCCTCCGAAACATGACCGTGCCAAGCCGCACTGATTCTTGACACACTGCTCGCTTAACCTGGAAGACAGCCGCACCAATGTGTCGGAGGAAACATTGTACAACTGGCAATCGTGTCAGCATGCATGCACCCGGCCCGCCTGATGGGACAAGGACATCCCAACCGGCCAAACCCTACCCTAACCAAGACGATGCTGGGCCAATTGTGCGCCGCCTCCCAGTCTCGTCCAGCTGCAGCACAGCCCGTGACACCTCAGCACTGCGATACAGTGCCTTAAACCGCTGCGCCATTCGGGAGGCCCTAGCATGATATGTTGGTTACGTCCTCAAATCTCATCACTGAAAACTTTAGCATTATAGCTATTAGCAACTAGTTAGCATGTTAGCTAACCCTTCCCCTAACCGTAACCCTAACCTACAGTGGCAAGAAAAAGTATATGAACCCTTTGGAAATAGCTGGATTTCTGCATAAATTGGTCATAAAATTTGATCTGATCTTCATCTAGGACACAACAATAGACAAACACAGTCTGCTTAAACTAATAAGACAAACAATTATACATTTTCATGTCTTTGTTGAACACACCGTGTAAACATTTACAGCGCAGCGTGGTTAAAGTATGTGAACACTTGGATGTAATAACTGGTTGACCCTCCTTTGGCAGCAATGACCTCAACCAAATGTTTTCTGTCATTGCGGATCAGACCTGCACAACGGTCAGGAGGAATTTTGGACCATTCCTCTTTACATAACTGTTTAAACTGCAATATTCTTGGGATGTCTGGTGTGAACTGCTCTTGAGGTCGTGCATCTCAATCGGGTTGAGGTCAGGACTCTGACTGGGGTACTCCAGAAGGCGTATTTTCTTCTGTTGAAGCCATTCTATTATCTATTTACTTCTGCGTTTTGGGTCGTTGTCCTGTTGCATCACCCAACTTATGTTGAGCTTCAATTGGTGGACAGATTGCCTAACATTTTCCTGCAAAATGTCTTGATAAACATGGGAATTCATTTTTCCGTTGATGATAACAAGCTGTCCAGGCCAAGAGGCAGCCCAAAAACCATGATGCTGCCTCCACCATACTTTACAGTTGGGATGAGGTTAATGTTGGTGTGCTGTGCCTTTTTTTCTGCACACACAGTGTTGTGTTGTCCAAACAACTCAACTTTGGTTTCATCTGTCCACGGGCTATTTTGCCAGTAGCGCTGTGGAACATCCAGGTGCACTTTAGCAAACTTCAGAAATGCAGCAATGTTTTTTGGGGGACAGCAGTGGCTTCTTCCGTGATGTCCTCCCATGAACACCATTCTTATTTTGTGTTTTACATATCGTAGACTCGTCAGAGATGTTAGCATGTTCCAGAAATTTCTGTAAGTCTTTCGCTGATACTCTAGGATTCTTCTTAATGTCATTGAGCATTCTGTGCTGTGCTCTTGCAGTCATCTTTGCAGGACGGCTACTCCTAAGGAGAGTAGCAACAGTGCTGAACTTTCTTCATTTATAGACAATTTGTCTTACTGTGGACTGATGAACATCAAGGCTTTTAGAGATACTTTTGTAACCCTTTCCAGCTTTAGGGCATGGCAGCTCTAACAAACATATCCAATCTAATCTCGTTGATTGGATTCCAGGTTAGCTGACTCCTGACTCCAATTAGCTTTTGGAGAAGTCATTAGCCTAGGGGTTCACATACAGTTGAAGTCGGAATTTGCATACACTTAGGTTGGATTCATTAAAACTCGTTTTCAAACCACTCCACACATTTCTTGTTAACAAACTATAGTTTTAGCAAGTCGGTTAGGACATCTACTTTGTGCATGACACAAGTAATTTTTCACACAATTGTTTACAGACAGATTATTTCACTTATAACTCACTATATTAGCTTCTGATAAGCTAATTGACATAATTTGAGTCAATTGGAGGTGTACCTGTGGATGTATTAAGACCTACCTTCAAACTCAGTGCTTCTTTGCTTGACATCAAGGGGAAATCAAAAGAAATCAGCCAAGACCTCAGAAAAATAATGGAGACTTCCACAAGTCTGGTTAATCCTTGGGAGCAATTTCCAAACACATGAAGGTACCACGTTCATCTGTACAAACAATAGTACGCAAGTATAAACACCATGGGATCACGCAGCCGTCATACCGCTCAGGAAGGAGACGCGTTCAGTCTCCTAGAGATGAACGTACTTTGGTGCGAAAAGTGCAAATCAGCCCAGGACAACAGCAAAGGACCTTGTGAAGATGCTGGAGGAAACAGGTACAAAAGTAACTATATTCACAGTAAAACAAGTCCTATATCGACACAACCTGAAAGGCCGCTCAGCAAGGAAGAAGCCACTGCTCCAAAACCGCAATAAAAATGCCAGACTACGGTTTGCAACTGCACATGGTGACAAAGATCGTACTTTTTGGAGAAATGTCCTCTGGTCTGATGAAACAAAAATAGAACTGTTTGGCCATACTGACCATCATTATGTTTGGAGGAAAAAGGGGAAGGCTTGTAAGCCGAAGAACACCATCCCAACCGTGAAGTATGGGGGTGGCAGTATCATGTTGTGGGGGTGCTTTGCTGCTGGAGGCATTGTTGCACTTCACAAAATAGATGGCATCATGAGGCAGGACAATAATGTGGATATATTGAAGTAACATCTCAAGACATCAGTCAGGAGGTTAAAGCTTGGTCGCAAATGGGTAATCCAAATGGACAATGACCCCAGGCATACTTCCAAAGTTGTGGCAAAATGGCCTAAGGACAACAAAGTCAGGGTATTGGAGTAGCCATCAAAGCCCTGACCTCAATCCCATAGAAAATTTGTGGGCAGAACTGAAAAACCATGTGCAAACAAGGAGGCCTACAAACCTGACTCATTTACACCAGCTCTGTCAAGAGGAATGGGCCAAAATTCACACAACTTAATGTGGATGGCTACCCGAAATGTTTGACCCAAGTTAAACAATTTAAAGGCAATGCTACCAAATACGAAATGAGTGTACGTAAATTTCTGACCCACTGGGAATGTGATGAAAGAAAAGCTGAAATAAATCATTACTATTATTCGGACATTTTACATTCTTAAATTAATTGACCTAAAACAGGGAATGTTAACTAGGATTAAATGTCAGGAATTGTGAAAAACTGAGTTTAAATGTATTTGGCCAAGGTGTATGTAAACTTCCGACTTCAACTGTACTTTTTCCAACCTACACTGTGAATGTTTAAATTATGTATTCAATATAGACAAGAAAAATAAAATAATTTGTGTGTTATTAGTTGAAACACAATATGTTTTGACTTAGATGAAGATCAGATCAAATTTGGAAACCAATTTGAAAACCAACCAATTTATGCAGAAATCCAGGTAATTCCAAAGGGTTCACATGCTTTTTCTTGCCACTTTACATGCCTGTCTGTGTGGAAATTTTCTGCCCACTGTAAATACCTATGTGACTGCAACATGTAACGTGTTGGTCCCATGTTTCATGAGCTGAAATAACATATCCCAGAAATGTTTCATACACACAAGAAGCTTATTTCTCAAAAATGTCAACTAATTTGCTTACATCCCTGTTAGTGAGCATTTCTACTTTGCCAAGATAATACATCTGCCTGACAGGTGTGGCATATCAAGAAGCTGATTAAACAGCATGATCATCATTACACAAGTGCACCTTGTGTTGGGGACAATAAAAGGCCACTATAAAACGTGCAGATTTGTCACACAACACAATGCCACTAAATGTCTCAAGTTCAGGGAGCGTGCAATTGCATGCTGACTGCAGGAATGTCCACCAGAGCTGTTGCCGGATAATTTAAATGTTACTTTCTCTACCATAAGCCGCCTCCGTCATTTTTGACGATTTGGCAATACTTCCAACCGGCCTCACAACCGCAGACCATGTGTAACCACGCCAGCCCAGGACCTCCACATCCGGCTTTTTAACCTGCGGGGTGTTCTCAGACAAGCCTCCTGGACAGTTGTTGAAATTATGGGTTTGCACAACCGAAGAAGTTCTGCACAAATTGTCAGAAACTGTCTCAGGGAAGCTCATCTGCATGCTCGTCAAGCTCACCAGAGTCTTGACTTGACTGCAGTTCGGCGTCGTAACCGACTTCATCAAAGGTGAGCATTTGCCCACTGAACACTGGCATGCTGGAGAAGTGTGGTCTTCAAGGATGAATCCTGCTTTCAACTGTACCGGGCAGAGAGCAGTAATATGAGCAAGTGGTTTACTGACGTCAACATTATGAACAGAGTGCCCCATGTTGGCGGTGGGGTTATGTATGGGCAGGGATAAGCTACAGACAATGAACCCAATTGCATTTTATCAAAGGAAATTTGAATGCACATTAGATAGCGTGACGAGATCCTGAGCCACATTGTCGCGCCAGTCACCCGCCGCCATCACCTCATGTTTCAGCATGATTATGCACGGCCTCATGTCACAAGGAACTGTTCACAATTCCTTAAAGCTAAAAATGTACCATTTCTTCCATGACCTGCATACTCACCGGACATGTCACCCATTGAGCATGTTTGGGATGCTCTGGATCGATGTGTACGATAGCATGTTCCAGTTCCTGTCAACATCCAGCAATTTTGCACAGCCATTGGAGAGGCGTGGGACACAATCAACAGCCTGCTCAACTCTATGTGAAGGAGATGTGTCACGCAGTATGAGGCAAATGGTGGTCACACGTACTTTAAAAAAAAGTATTTGTGACCAACAGATGCATATCTGTATTCCCAGTCATGTTAAAGCCACAGATTAGGGCCCCAATTTATTTATTTCAATTGACTGATTTCCTTATATGAACTGTAACTCAGTAAAAACTTTGAAAATGTTGCCTGTTGCGTTTATATTTCAGTTCAGGAAGCGACCAGAAGACATTTCTTACTGGTTGTAAATCTGACCAGTTAATAACCAAAATATGAAATATTCCCAAGACGTTAGGGAAAAAGACATATTTGCTTGGTTGTAATCTTATGTATTTATCAACAGAAAACCCGTTTGCAACCAGAAAAGTATAGTTTTCCCCTGCTTGCTGGATAGAGTGGGAAAAGGGAACACTGAAGCAGTCCTTGTTATCCTCGACAAGCTCTTGGGGGAGGGGGCATAGCTGTGCTGGTTTCTCTGATTGAATTGTTCATTTACAATGATTTATTATCATCCAGGTGGATTGTCAGATCCCCTCTGTAATTTATGACAACGGCAAGGCCTCATATCATAATTCATGTAAAGTGATTGATTTTATGGAAATACTGCACCAACAACACACAGCTGGGTTATTCTTGAATTGCGTAGGCATTTGAGCCTCTTTGCAACATGAACAACACTTAAAATTGACAAATAGTTACACATCATACATGATTTTGTTTATATGGAACTGTTTATTAATGCTAAAACATAATTCAAGTCCTTTATACTGCTAGTCTTTAAAGTACTACGGGCAAGAAAATTGGCTTGTCCCAGTGAGTTGTATTGACAGGTTTTGGGGAATTAAAAGATAGCTTTCTATTATTTTGAATGCTAGAAAGTAAACAAAAAGTATTTAAAATATTATATAGGTCATTAAAAACAAAGACTATTAAAATACCTGGACCCAGAGGTGACAGCTGAACCATAACGTTGCAAATGAAATGTTTCGATTTGCCTGTCATGCTCAGCCACTGCAAACAAGCAATCACTTGGGCTCTTGTGTATTGTTGCTCTGCTAAAAAATACCCTCTGCTGGTCACATAGAGAAAGAACAGCAACACTGGGTGTGTGAATGTGTGTGTGTGTGCATGCACATGTGTGTCTGTCAAGTGTTATTGTTACTATAAGGTAAGCAAGATGACCGATCATCTCTCGACCCGACGGCAGGAAGAGGGTCACAACATGCCATTACTGGCACATCACTCAGTTTCAGTTATTTCTGGTAGTACTCCTATCTGCACACTTGCCCAGGGACAGCCAGCCACACACTCCAAAAACACAGATTAAAGTACTACAGGCTAGCAAATGGGTGACTCATTTACGAGCTACGATCTCCAAATGTTAATGTCAGCAGCTTTAAGTGTAGGCTTAACCCCTGCCACTCTCTGGGCAATACTAGGCTGTGTAAATACAAAAACATCTGATTTAACTGACTTTGACACAGAGAGTGACTCATTTTACTTTACTTGGTATTAAATGATTGTTTGATCTTTCTCCCTTTTACATTTACAGTAGACGACGTAGTCTTTCCTCAAACAAACTTTTTTTTGTCTAGCTCCTTGTTTCTGAGCCAAAATGTGCATTAAGAACTCAGGCTGCCTTGTGTGGCCAAGTGCACAAAAAAACATTGGAAGTATCTATTGAGGCTTACAATTCATTTATCTTCCCTGTCGCAATGAATCTCAGCAATTGCCATACTTAAAGGGGAAGTTCCGTATTTTACAACACTTTTTGTTTGACGGTCCCTCACGCTGAAAGTAGTCTTTGGGCCCAGACTAACTGTAATCCATGGTTCGGTTTTCTTTAAACAGCCCGTAGAAACTTCAGCTAACTTTAGCCACCACTAGCTAAAAATCAATGGGAGTAGTAAAGGCATGCGGCATGGCCAAATCAACTCAATCATTTAGCTTGATGTTACTTAAAGGTGATATGGCAACCAAATAAATTAACAGCTACCACATGACCCCACCCCTCCCACCCCTCCCATAGATGTTTAGGTAGCAGTGGCTAAGGTAGCTGGAGTTAGCCTAGCTCTGCCACAACTATCCAAAGTCAAACTATATCTAGAGATCGTTAGGGATCGTCAATATATTACATTAAAGAAATAACTGCAGAGTTTGCATTAGAAAATAAATAGCTCCCCCTTATGTTATGTAATATTGATCAGGGACCCTAAAAAATAAGATACCATTTCAAATTGTATGACATTTTATTTGTCACACGCGCCAAATACAACAGGTTACCTTACACACCCCTTGACTTTTTTTGTTTTGTCACTGGTCAACAAACAATACCACATAATGTCAATGTGGAATTATGTTTTTAGAAATGTTTACAAATTAATTAAAAATGAAAAGTTGAAATGTCTTGAGTCAAGCATAAATAAGTATGAGTATGGTAAAGTTATTAATTACACTTTGGATGGTGCATCACTACACCCAGTCACTGCAAATATACAGCCATCCTTCCTAACTCAGTTGCCGGAGGGGAAGGAAATCGCTCAGGGATTCCACCATGTAGACAATGGTGGCTTTAAAACAGTTTAATGTCTGTGATTGGAGAAAACGGAGGATGGTTCAACAACATTTTAGTTACTCAACAATATTGACCTAACTGACAGAGTGAAAAGAAGGAAGCCTGTACAGAAGAACAAATATTTCAAAGCATGCATTCTGTTTGCAACAAGGAGCTAAAGTAATACTGCAAAAAAATGTGGCAAAGCAATTCACTTTTTGTCCTGAAAACAAAGGTGTTATGTTTGGGGCAAATCCAGTCATTACTGAGTACCACTCTTCATATTTTCAAGTATAGTGTTGTCTGCATCATGTTATGGGTATGCTTGTAATTGTTAAGGACTGGGGAGTTTTTCCTGGATAAAAAATAAACAGAATTGAGCTAAGCACAGGAAAAATCCTAGAGGAAAACCTGGTTCAATCTGCTTTCCACCAGACACTGGGAGATGAATTCACCTTTCAGCAGGACAATAACCTAAAAACACAAGGCCAAATCTACCCCGGAATAGCTTACCAAGAAGACAGTGAATGTTCCTGAGTGGCCGAGTTACAGTTTTGACTTAAATCTGCTTAAAATTCTCAGTCAAGACTTGAAAATGCGTGTCTATCAATGACACGTTTTACAGAGCTTGAAGAATTTGGAAAATAATAAAAAAATAAAAATCGGCAAATATTGTACAATCCATTTATTTTTTTTTTACTTGTTAAGTTATATGGTATGTTCAACTGCGAAATCAATGGTTTTAGTTTGGAATACATTTTAAACAGTTCTCAGCGTAATCCCGTTACCCTGGAATTGTCCATATCAAGAGACCAGACATACAGGAACCAAGCAGGTACATGAATTAAAATGACCAGAGGCTCATGCAATTAATAAAATGAGTGCAAACGGGTTAGGGTTACCGACAAAAGCTTTCATTGCACTTTTCCATCAGAAATACAGGGACTTTATCCATGTCAAACAATAACAAAATATACAAATGGTGGCTATCAAATATTTCATTTCACGGTTGCAAAGGGAGGGTATATTCCTGGAAACGTTCAGAATGTACCAGTAAACTACCAAGGATTTGATGTAATCTTTCACAAAACATCTAGTGGCCCTTTTGGGTACTTGAGATTATCACAGGCGTCTTTAATAACCTCTGGCCCTCTATGTGGCTTTATCAAGGTCAAATATATTGAATAAAATGAGAAAAATAGTGACAATGCTGTAAACATTATCCTAAATAACTTCAGTTTAGTGAATACCATTGTGTTTCATCATGAACTATGGTCTATATGTTTTTGCTGTCAATGTTCATTCTGTGGTGAAACTGGTGGCAGTTGTGAAAAAAAGTCACTAGTTGGAAGAGTTGCAGAGTTAATTGAAATAATGCCATTGTTCATTAGATGCTTTTTTCATTAATTAGGCAATTCTCTCTTGAACCATACGGTCTATCTACTAGAAGCTAATGGACAATATAGACAGATATAAATGATTCTATTTCTTTACTATTCAAGTATAAATGACCAAGGTTATGATTGATTGCCATATATTTTCTATTAATTACCAAATGTACTGAAGATTACTGTAACATTGGTAAATTACCAGTAGCTTTGCAACCCTAGTTTTAATATCTCAAAATAGACCCAGGTGATCACAGTCTGAAGTCAACTTCACACAGTCAACTGGAGCTTCTCTTACCGTTCTCATTCAAATAATCAAATTAGGCATTCAAAGCTGCGGCTCCAGATAGCAGGTGTTTGTGTTACACTTCCTGTTACTATGTTGTTTGTAAAGTCCCAAGTAAGTCTGTTTTTGTCCAGTTAGATGTGGCAAATGTTCTAAATGTTTGAGATCATTCGTAAAATGGAGATACTTTTTTCACTCGTTTGGTTGATTATAACGTTACTGAATCTCTCCATTGGCCTTCATGAACTCTTGCCACTCCCAAACAAACAAAACGATACTCACTGGAGTTCCTGCTGCAGTGGGATCGCCCGGCTTCGGTGGATAAACTCCTTAACAAGTCTGTGGACTCTCTTCTGAAACACATGCAATGTGTTGGCAATCGATGAATAGATTTAATGCTCTGAACCGTGGAAAGGATGGCCGTGTTCACAAACGGGGGAGGAGAGGTGGCGTTCGATTACGGATTAAACATCAGCAGCAGGCTATGCATCCCCTTACCTTATAGTATCCTGGCAAATGTGCAATCCTTGAGGAATAAAACAGACGAGTTGCAGGCAAAGGTCAATCATCTTCAGGAGTGCAGAGGCACCTGTTTTATGGCTTTTAATGAGTCTTGGCTGACTGACTCGTCTTTGGAGATAAAAATGATTCGGGTGTCTGTTCCTACTGGATGGGGACAGCAGTTCGACTGGGAAATCATAGGGGCAGAGTCTGCTTGTGCATAGATCACCGATGGTGCAACAATGTAACTGTCCTGCGAGACTATGTCTACCTGATATTGAGCTGCTGTTGCCTTTCTATTTCCCCAAATATTTATAATGGTCGTTTACATTCACCGTAATGCCAATGCGAAGAATGATGCTAATCTTATTTATACTGTGACACAAAATGCAATCCCGGTCTCCTGATTCCCCCAATATTATTTTAGGACATTTTAAATCGCTGTAACATGAAGAAAACTCAGAATAACACATATTAATGTCACCTTCCCAACACACCTCAACAAGACCCTGAACCTATGTTATGGCTCCATCAGAGGGGCCTACAAGTCTACAGCGAGAGTTCATCTGACCACAACACAGTGCATCTTCTGCCTCTCTACAGGACTGGGAGAACTGTGGTTGGGCTACAAGGCAAGGGAAACAAGATGATACCGTTTAAACACAAAGGACTGGCTGATGAGCTAAATGGTTTTATCTCAGATCTGACAATCAGAACGTTAGTGGAGGAATTACTGAGATGCGTATGAGGACAATTGCTACTCCCAAAATGGAATTTTGCATCCAGTGTCACCAGCCTATTCAGACAGACCAAAGTTAAAAAAGAGCCCAGGACCAGACATTGGTGGACAGGTACTTAAGTCATGTGCAGAACAACTCAGTGGATTTTTTCAGCACATTTTCATTTCCCCGACTGCACAACAAATTTCCCAATTGGGACAATAAAGATAACTTGATCAACTGAAAGTTTGACTATGAAACCTGTCTTTAAGTAGTACTGTCCCCTTTGCTTCTCCTGGGGGGTGTTTGGGAGGCTGGCCACTCACTGCTGCAGGTTGTGGTCTGCCATGTACACAGCCACAAAGAAGAGGGAGTCTCCAATGACCAAGAAGAGGCCCGAGAACCAACCAGAGAACATTGCCTCTCCAAACTCCCAGCATGAAACCACGTCGGGCAGGTTCTCGTCCCAGAACTCTACCACAGTCATGTAGGCCACCAGGGGGACAGGCCAGGGTGGTGAGCCCCGACACCCAGGACAGCACACCGCTGACAATGAGGAGGCCCCTCTTCAAACCCTGCTGCCTCCCGAGAGCCCAGCTCCACTCCCTCCAGGCCTGGGAAGGCCACCACCATGGTCAGGGCCCTGGTGCCCAGACAACAGCATGAGCACCATGGAGGCCAGCAAGTCCACAGCCAGGGCCATGAGGGATTCAAAGGCAATATCCCAACCTCCTCTGTGAAGATGCAGGTGTGCCACAGGCCTGACTACTAGTTCTCCGCTTAGTTCAGGTCCGAGTTCAAGGTCTTCCACAGGGGGATGAAGGTGGTTACAAGAGTAGTGACCAGACCCCCGACTGTGACAAAGAGCGCAGTTCTCTGCCATGATTTTGGCAGTCAGGAGCACCATCTTCTGTCAGTCGTCGTCGCTTATACTCCTCACACTCTCTCTGTCCCTCTCTTTGTATTGGCCGAAGAACAGCTAGTGAGCGACAGGGTGACGGGGTGCCCAATCCCGTGGTAGCACTTGGACCGACTCAAGCCAGCCCGCCTCATCCAGCATCTTAATAAAATACACCTGATAACCAGGAGATAATCCCAGGTCATGAGGCAATACAACAGACATACTGTTTTGTTGTATTGATACAAATCATTGTAGGGAACAATGAGCACTGTTCTGAGATGAAACCAGATATGTCCAGTGTGATCATGGGGATGGAACGTGTGCACAGGAAGGAAACATGAGCAAGTTGGGCATGGAGGTACAAACACAAAGAGGAAAGGCCAGAAACTCTCGCAAGGGTGTCCAGAGTGGCCCGATTCAATAGACTCCGAGTGGCTACTGCTGCCTCATGTATAACTCATTATTTCAAATGAAACCATGTGTTGATGTTACTGATATGAGGTTTTGAGATTGGCTCTTTGAGTCAAGTTTTTTTTCATCTAGAGAAAATCAGTTGATTTGCCAAAATGTCTCAAGTGTCAAGACTACTAATAGCACCTCGTGCTCAAAGCAATACTACTTAGGCTAAACAAGAGCCCAACACTTGGTGAGGTCCTCATTTAGGTTTTAGAGCTCTGGGTTTGTAGCTGGCAGGGAACATGAAATCCTATCTGGCCACTAAGCCCTCGACTCTTTCATTCATTGACTTTAGGGAAAGCGTTTTATTTTAAATGTTACATGAAATCAATTGGGATCAGATGAAAAGGAGTCACATTCCACAGAAAATCAACGCAGCCTTAAAACGGATATTAAACTCCAATCAAAGTTTATCAGATGTTTTCAGATCTCAAAAGTGGCCTTTTGTCAAAATCAGTCCACATCCTAGGCCATGTTTTGTAGATCCAGCTATACGCAGATCCAAAAATCCAAAATGAATGGTAAGGTTAAGGTTGCAAAGCTACCTGTAATTTACCAGAATCTTCAGTAATTATCAGAAAGTCTATGGCAATCTGTCAGAATTTTGATAATTTACACTTAACTTTTTAAAAATGTATTCATATTTAGTATTCATTTAATGTGTCCATGAGTTTCTAGTAGAAAGACCACATGTCAAACTCATTCCACAGAGGGCTTGGTGTCTGTGGGTTTTCACTCTATCCTTGTACTTGATTAATGAATTAAGATGACTAATTAGTAAGGAACTCCCTTCACCTGTTCGTCTAGGTCTTAAGTGAAAGGAAAAACCCGCAGACACTCGGCCCTCCATGAAATAAGTTTGACACCCCTAAAATAGACCATAAGGTTCAAGAGAAAATAGCCTAATTAATGAAAGAAATCAACAATGGCATTATTTTCAATTAACTCCAACTCTTCCAACAATTGCCTTTTTTCACAACTGCCACCACCAAAAGGTTGCTGGATCAAATCCCCGAGCTAACAAGGTAAAAATCTGTCATTCTGCCCCTGAGCAAGGCAGTTAACCCACTGTTCCCTGGGCGCTGAAGGGGTGGATGCCGAGGTGGATGTCAATTAAGGCAGCCCCCCCACACCTCTCTGATTCAGTTGAAGGCATTCAGTTGAAACAACTAACTAGGTATCCCCCTTTCCCAGTTTGATGCTAAAACATTAAACATATTGACATAGTTTGCAAAAAAAAAAGACATTTCATGCTGAAACACTCCTATGAAACACGTATGGTATTCTCTAAATTGGTTTATATTGAGGATAATGTTATCATTTTATAATCATCTTATTCAATATATTTTATATATACCCTCCCTTCGCAACCTTAGGTAAGGTCGACTTCCGGTATACAGAAATATCAAAATATAATTTAGTATGTCATACAGTTTTTGGGGGTGCAAGCTTATCTTCCACATATCATTGGAACCTGACACTACTGGAATACACTGGTAATTTGTTTAGACAAAGGTCAAGGGTTAACCTGCGCAGACTTGAAGGTCTCCTTCAGCATTGGTGTGCTCCATTGCCCTCAAGTGGTCCCTTGATTCAATGTCTGTTGGATTTCAAAAAGTCTAATATTTCAAGTTTCTAAACGCCAGCTTGCTGCAGCCCAACAGCTAAAGCATAGCGACAGTTAGAGGGCGCAATATTTCTGTGAGCGCACGGGCAGCGCCATTGAGGCCATCTCAATTTTGAAGTAGACTATTTTCTTCTATTACCTCTATGAGTTGGTAAACAAACTGGAATGGTGCATACTGCCACCTGGAGTGTGTTGTTTGAACAGGTATAAAGCCTGGGTTGGCAATTTACTGCCACCTGCAGTTATGGAAAGTTTGCTCATGAGTCTAATTCATTGGCTAATGACCTGGATAGAATCATGTGAACCTTAACCCAGAAGACCCATCCAGTTGACTACTTGAAAATGATGCGTCCTCAATGGCTCTGCCCATGCTAAAACAGGGTTTTGGGCACTTGGGTTCTGTATCTCCCTTTGGGCTAAAGGCAATGTTGATTGCACACTACTGGCAGCTGGTGAGCAAGAGATACATTGTTAGAATCAAGTCAGTCTCTTTTCTACTATTAGTTAAACCTAGTAGTTAAACTGTATAAATGTTTTTCTTCAAAAAGTGTTCTCTTTTAGATCGTTGCTTATTGGGAATTTGGGAGCCTTCACAAAATTTGCTGATAATCTCCCTCACAGCAAAACATCAATTGAAACAAAGCTAACCTATTATGGGTGACAAGATGGGGTGTATGCTAAGTACACATAGACTAATTGATGAACTTCATATAGGTCATTTATTAAAGCTTTGTGTACACGAAACCAACGTGAACAAACATTTGACTTAGCAGCATGTCGTCATAACTAAAACAGAGTATTTGAGTGGGCTTATTTCTGCAAACTGTACAGCCGCTGCTGGTTCAGAGACTTAGAAATATAGGTCCTGTGTTTGCCAATGTTAAATATCCATTCAATTCCAATGTCAATGTTAAACTAAACATGGTTCTCCCAAGCTTAGATAAACACCACTCAAGTACTAGACATGCCATAGCTAATCTGAAACCATCTTGACCGCGAAGCAGAGGTTGAAAATACTTAGCCATTCAATGAACACACTGAATTAGTTGCTAAGGGAAACCGAATCCCCTCGGAATAATGACCACGTACTGCAACTATGTCTTAAATACTTCGTAAAATGTATTTTGTAATAGTGCAACCATAAATAATTATTCTATGATAGATACATATACAGTATGTACCAGTGGAGGCTGCAAAGGGGAGGATGGCTCATAATAAATGGCTGGAACGTAGCGAATGGAATTGAATCAAAGACATGGAATCCATGTTTGATGAATTTGATACCGCTCCAGTCATTACCACAAGCTCGTTCTCCCCAATTAAGGTGCCACCAACCTCCTGTGGTATGTACTCTTTCTATGCAGGAGAATTCAACGTTCTTTCTTTTTTACACAATTTCTGATATTAGAAGATGAATATATGAGGAAATAAGTAGATGAAAAAGGGTACTTATAAACCATGCTAACTGAAATCAGGCTAACTGAACAAGGATGAACGGAAGGTTACTTCATGCTAGCGCAATCGTGAAGGTCAGCATTCTCAAGCCTGGCCCAGATGTACACATTCAGGTGATCATTTTCCAATAAGAGAGCTGATACAAGGCAACCCAGCATAGATACAAATTGACATTTAGGACAAGGATGAAGAAATGCTATGTAAGGCCCACAGTAACGTATAAGGCAGTGGCTGCTAGTGGAAGGAGAAATGTGGAGTGCAGGGGAGTCCATCCACCCCACTTCTCCTTCCGCCAGCCTCCACTGGTGTAAGGGAATGACTAAAGAGGGAGGGAGCAGACACGGAGGGCTTCGGTAGGCGGTAGCGAGAAGTGAGCAGCCTGGTCCTAGATGTCGGAGCCCATCTCTGCACACTGCTTGTCTGATATGTGTGAGGCAAGAGACTCGATGATGTCCAGCAGCAGCAGCTGGCTGAGGGACCTCAGGTTGGGGAGCTTGGACACCTTCAGAGGGGGGAAGGGGGGGGGGGGGGGAGCAACAAATAAAAAAAACTGTCACGATCAAACAAAGACTCAGGAAGAGCAAAGTTGTTGAGCAAAGCCAAAAGAGGGAGTGAAAAAAAATAGCGGATCAAAGTGCAAAACTGAAAACCCTGACGAGTAAGACAATACCAAGACAACTGGGGCCGCATGAAAATCTGGCTCGAGGGTGGCAAGTTTGAGCCCCTGGCGTAGAAAAAGAGGTACGTAGCATTTTGCTTGGTTTGTTAAGACAAAAATATATTCCCGAATGGCACTGTAAGGAGAGCCGACAAGCGTGAAGGATAAGGTGCTTGGCTGTAAACTGTCTCTTCTCTAACCACTGTGTAGAGGAAGACTGGGGTAATCCATTTGGGCAACAGGGTGGGACTCCCCACATAGTTTCCCCTCAGGGGCTTAGTTTAGCTGTGGAGTGGGAGGCAACACCCCCCCAGGACTCCGGACACCAGTAGCCCACCCACCTTGATGAACTGGTGGACAATGATGTGCAGGCAGTGCTTCTTCATGTCCCAGGCCTGGGTCTTGTCCGCCGCCTCCAGGATCTGAAAAGATGGACACGGAACTGAAGGGGGGTGAATGCTGCACACACTAACAGGATACAGCTACAGGCTAGATTAGAACATGTGAGCGGGGATTAACGGTGGGTGCAGTATACCTGGAGGACGTTCTCCACCGTCACATTCATCTCCAGGTTCTGCTTGCAGTAGGCCTGTAGCCTGTTGTTGGAGAAACCATAGTAATATGGCGCTGCGAACAGGTAGCTGTTATCAAGAGTCAAGGCCGTCATTGCACGCAAAGATCAGTATTGCCAAGTGATAGTGCTGCCACTTCTAATGACCCAATATGCATGCATGTAGCATTATACAAAATGGCTCCCCCATAGTATTGGACACAATAACAAATGAATGTGGAAGATGCTAGCCGAGTGGGGAGGATACAGAGAGTCTTCGGGAGGCATGTTAACGTCGCCGTAGTAGATATAGCGGAGCATGGACTCAAAGGCCTGCTTGCTGGGTACCATCTCCCCGATGGAGATGTTCACCTGGCCGTCCTCGGGCATGAAGGAACGGAACATCGCCTCAAAGTAGCTGCCCAGAGAAAGAGAGACACATCAACCCCATATACAAGCCTGGACACATACAGAACGGACACACAAGCAGTCAGGGAAAGTAACTCAACACGAGTAATCAACCCCAACTTCTGATCAAGAGGTTGTGGTAGTCCACTTGTGGGATTCAAATAGACCTGGGTCGTGTTCAGTAGGGCACGAGACCTTACCACAACAAAGTCTTGCATTGGGGGGGGGGGGAATCAGTTAGGACATCCATGTCAAGACGTTTCTCCCCACTGATCACAGCCAGGTACAGTGACAGTACCTTGAGCGGGCGGCTAGTATAGCTTTATGGGCGGGCCGCGGGTGTCCGTCCAATAACAGGACGATGTCACAGAAGTCCAGGCCGCCGCCCTCCAAGTAGGCCTTCATGTCCTGCACCAGGGAGGTGCCGATGTCCACGGGCTGATCCGAGTACACCCTGGGGGGAGGCTGCTGCTTCCGCCGGACTATCTCCACGATCAGAGGGGTGGACAGGTGCTCAAACTCCTTGGTCATGATCACCTGGTTAAAGTGAGTCTCCTTCACCACAAAGTTAAGACAGTGCTCCTATGGTGGGACAGAAGAACAGGTCGTGTGAGCGATAGATTGACAGAATCATTTTTTATTTTTTTGCTAATGCTTGATTTTACAACCTGGAATTAGCAAAAACCCTCTTTTGGGTCGTCCTACCTTGAGCTGATCCAGCTGCAGCTTGTTGGCTTGTTCGCACACGCTCAGAACGTTCTGAAGGTCCACCGACGCCTCGATGTACTGCACACACAGCTGCTCCAGCCGCGACAGCTTGAAGCTCAGCGCCAGCTTGTAGACATCCATGATTAGCAGAACGTCCTGGACGTGACCTGAGGGGAGTCCAGGAAAACATTGACATTTTAGTCATTTGCAGAGGATCTTAAAAATCGCCACTATCCAAGAAAGACAAGTACAATGTATGTGCTCTTTTGAAGAGGTTTCATATGCAGTATGTGTGGGGGTAAATATTTCCCTAATCGAACCCCTAGCCCTTACCCCCTGTGGACTCCTGTTGACCTGAGAGGAGTGGCTGGGTTCAAGCAATATGATAATTTATCCACCTTGCCTTCTGATAGGGGTGCCCTGGGGGCTGGGAGCTAAGGGTTGATTTGGTTATGAATAGGTATGAGGAAGCGGTGGGTGAACTCTGACCTCTGCGCGGGTACTGGATCTTGTCTGTGTACAGGAACTGCATCAACACCTCGAAGGGCTGGGCCTCGGCCTCTCTGATGTGCACCTCCAGCATGGGCTGGTTCCCGGAAGCCCTGGTGCCCCCTGGGATATCCCTGGGACCTCCAGCCCCCCGCCCCCTCCTCACCCCCCTCCTCACTGTTCTCCTGTTGTTTAATCCTCTGCACACAGATATAGGACACTTACTAACAGTCACTATTTCATGGGCCAGTTTCCCAGACATATTAACCCTAGTCCTGGACAACAACAAAAAGACCTTTCAATGGAGCTCCTCCATTGAAAGGTCTTTTTAGTCCAGAGCTAGGCTCAATCTGAGTCACGGAAATCAGCCCCATGTGGGTTACATTCAAATAATTAGGAAATGGTCGTTCCATTGGGTCAGTGGGTTAAGGGCATGGTGCTGGCAAAACCAGCAATGTGGGTTCGATTCCTGCACGGACCATATTATACTGAATAATGTTGACAGTTCTGTAAGTGTGTCTCTGCTCCACTACGTCATTTATACATGGGAGACTGACGACTAAAGCGTGACAAAGGTGAGAAGAGGACCCAAGCTCTCTCCACTTACCTGTCTCTGTCTATCCCGGGCCTGCAGGATCTTCTTTCTCAGCCACTGGCATCTTGCAGTCACGATGGCAATATGACCAAGGACTCTCTCCTCCCTCTGCAGTCGGAGAAAGAATAGGGAGTGAGAAAGAGAGCGGAGGTCAAAATAAAGAGGGACAAAAAGAGGAAGGGAAGCAAAAAGCTGGACAATCCCTTAATTATTAAAAGGCAGCTGATCCACTTTTGTCCTCTACGAGGCAGGGTCGTGCTCATTAGGGCATGCGACAGGAAACGTTTAGCAAAGGAAGACGAAAATGAGCGTTTCTTATAAGACCCTTAAGTCCCTGTTCCAGTCCGTTACAAAAATAAATAAAATATATTTGGTGCCTATTTAAAAAAAAAAAAAAATCTCAGCTCAGTCTCCCAGCAGCACGTCGATTAGCTGTGAGGACCCACCTCTCCCAGGATGAACTCCACATCGCAAAACTGACGGTTCTCAAACAGCTTGCCGTAGTCCTCGTGGAGCGTGCACTTTGGGTAGCAAGAAAACTGATGGAAAAGAATAACAAAAGTTCATAAGGGTTAATATGGGTAGTGAGCGACTAAATGGTCCTATTTAACCCATTTCATTTTCTTCCATCAATACGTCGACTGTTCCCACCAATGCAGAGCAACACAGTGACACGTAGGGTAGCGGATTGTGTGTTTTGACCTTGAAAATGCTTTTCAACTCCCATAGACACCCACCTGGAATCTGTACATCTCCCCGCTGCGCACATTATTGTCCACCGTTCCCCCAAAGATGTACATGGCATCCTGGATCACAGCGGCCGCGTGGAAAAGTCTTCCACTGGGCATCTGGAGGGAGAGAGAGGATGGGAGAGAAACAGGGAGTGATTCGGGCAACGTGGACAAACGAGACCCCCACTGGTTTAGCAGAAGATCCCTTCAAAATGACTAGAAAGAGAGGAAAGCGGATGAGGTCAGTTCGTGATACAAGAGGCAAGAGCTGCAATGGCTTTTTCCTCCTCGGCCATGTTTTAGAAATCCCCTAGGTCATGTTCATTAGGCAACAAACAGAAGACAACTAAATGAAACAAGGAGGGACTACCTGACCTGAACATTTTTTTTCCCCCTGTGCACAACGATTTAAAGGATTTTTGTGACTATGTGCCCTAATGAATATGACCCAGCAGTTTGTGGCTCATACCGCAAAGACACAGGTCTATAGGCAAAGGAAGATCCAAGGTGGACAATCAATTCGTCTATGTGGTCTTTGGCCATACCTTATTATTTTGCTCCCCAATTATGCGCATGCCTAACCAGTGGCTTGTTGAGCTATTCCATTCTGACTAAATACACAATGATGTTCTTAAAGCTGCACTCTGTAGCTTATTTTATATTTCCTCTGGAGATTGTTTGTTTCTGTAGTACTCAGAAGGGAGGGTATGTGCGAGGAGGAGAAGAACCACCCAGATTGGCTTAAATCAAACAGCGGTTGTTTTTTGTGTTTGTTTTGAGCTGTAACTGTATGGAGAAGAAAAGCTACGGCGGGGGCAGCTTACCAGATGAGAGAGAGAGCAAACAAAGAGAGACATTTTTCTATTTGATTAAAGATTATTATTTTTTTTTTACCAGGATTGACCCTTGAGATGAGGTCATCTCGTTTCCAAGGGGATCCTGGAAAAGGTAGAGAGCAGTGGGACTTCAAAACATATACGTGTAAATCAAATGGCACAAATGTAATGGATCGCATGCAAAAATATGCACATATCTTAGTGGGAAAACTCCACCCAAAAACTATCTTTTGGTATTTGTTTTATTTGTGCATTGTTGATATAGTACCAAAATGTTTTGTATGTCAGCAATCAAGTTTTGAAGATATTTAACTTTTAATATAGAGAAATACAGCCAGTATGATGCATTTTGCACAATATGATGCTGCGTTTTGCATCATACAGGCTGTATTTCTGTATTTTGATAGTTATATACATCTTGAAAACTTGATTGCTGATGTACAAAACATTTTGTTCACTATATCAACAAGTAACTAATGAAACAAATACCAAAAGATCATGTTGGGGTGGAATTTTCCTTTAAGGTGCTGGATGAAAATAAGAAAAAAAGAATCTGAAGTTATGTCTGCAACGCTGATACACTCCCACCGTGATTTATTGGGACGCACACAAAGTTGTATGTTAGGTGTCTCAATAAATCACTGTGGGAGCTTATTAAAGTCACCGTCTTTTGTCATGCTTGCTACGCAACTCATCTCTCTAATGTTCTGTAGTATTGGCAGCCCGATCAACACAGACACATGGCATCAAATTAGGGCTACGCCCAAAAATATGACAGTGCACCCGACAACGCAAACATGCCACGTTTTCACTTCTTTTCGGGTATAGAGAATACATTACAACCCAAAAGCCCTTCCACTCTAGGCACTTCTGGGCATCTGAGATTATTTGATAGGTTGAAGCAATATGGAGAAAATTCCACCTAGCCCCTATCAGAGGGCAAAGTGGAACTAATCCCAAATTGCTTACACCAATCACATTCTCTTCAACTGCACAGGGGTAGAGGCTAGGAGTAGATTTGGGAATGGGTTTAAGACTAATCAGTACTAATAACTAGGGGCCCTACTCGGTGACCAGTGGACACCTGCTGAGCACATACCTCGCTGTCCAGGCTGGGCTGGATCACCTCCCAGGTCTGGGAGTCCACGTCGTAGGAGTGCAGCTCGTTGGGCAGCGTGTTGTCGGCCGCGCCTCCAAACACGTACAGGTGACGGTCGAAGGCCACCATGGTGTGGCCATAGCGCCTCTGGGGGGGCGGGGGGGAGCCCCGCAGCAGGTGTTCAGTCGGGATGCGCGTCCACCTGGGCGTGACGGGAGGATCGACAAGACAGAATCTCGGTCATCTGACCCTCGGACATCAGCAGCACAAGCACTCCCTTCGTAGTGTCATAAAATGCCTCTCTTTTGTGTCTACTCGTTCAGAATGGCTTTATTAACATTCAGTCTGATCTGGCTTTCTCACATGTGGCCCTTGAACTCAAACTGGAAGAGGTTGTTGGTGATCTTGGCTCCACTCTGGCCGGAGAACACAAACATCTTGTCCCTGCACACGGCTACAGGGAAGTTGCAGCAGGAGGGAGGGATCTCACCGCTCTGTTCGATCTGAGACACCACAAAAACAGAAATGACATTCCTATGCATTATTTTGTTGTTGCCATGTACAGTGCCTTCGGAACATAATCAGACCCCTTGACTTTTCACAGATTTTGTAACGTTACAGCCTTATTCTAAAATGGATTATATATTTTTTTTTAATCCTCACACACACAATATCCCATAAAGACAAAGCGAAAACAAGTTAATAGAAATTTTTGCAAATGTATTAAAAATAAAAAACAGAAATACATCATTTACATAAGTATTCAGACCCTTTGCTATGAGACTTGACATTGAGCTCAGGTGCATCCTGTTTCCATTGATCATCCTTGATGTTTTTACAACATGATTGCAGTCCACCTGTGGTAAATTAAATTGGACATGATTTGGAAAGGCACATACCTGCCTATTTAAAGGTCCCACAGTTGACAGTGCATGACAGAGCAAAAACCAAGCCATGAGGTCGAAGAAAGTGTCCGTAGAGCTCAGAGACAGGATTGTGTCGAGGCACAGATCTGGGGAAGGGTACCAAACATTTCTGCAGCATTGAAGATCCCCAAGAACACAATGGCCACCATCATTATTAAATAGAAGAATTATAGAACCACCAACTCTTCCTGGAGCTGGCCACCCAGCCAAACAGAGGAATCAGGGGAAACGGGCCTTGGTCAGTGAGGTAACCAAGAACCTGAAGGTCACTCTGACAGAGCTCCAGAGTTCCTCTATTGAGATTTGAGAACCTTCCAGAAGGACAACCATCTCTGCAACACTTCACCAAAACACGCCTTTATGGTAGAGTGGCCAAACGGAAGCCTCTCCTCAGTAAAGAGGCACATGACAGCCCTATGTGTGTGTAGATTGAGGGAAAAAATGTTTAAATAAATTTTAGAGTAAGGCTGTAAACGTAACAAAATGTGGAAAAAGTCAAGGGGTCTGAATACTTTCCAAAGGCACTGTATGTATATGCATTATGTGTGGTTGGTTGCATGTCTATAAACTTGAGTGTGCTTGAAGATTCTCCTGTGTATGTCCCTTCGTTAAGAGAAGGTTCTGCATAATGACCTCCTCCCAACAGGCATGCTCTCGATCCTGAAGACTGATGGTCCACATGTCATTTAACCTGCAGGTAGGGCAAACCATCAAATCAGTTTTATTTTTATGTAAACATCAGGACATTGTCAATAAATATGACACAATTGTCAAACAAACCTACCTGGCATTTCCATCGTAGCCAGCAAATATCCATAGCTTATCACTGTACACTGTGGCACCATGTGCTGACCTGGCCACAGGCAAACTGAAATATAAACAAAGACATGATTATACCACTGCTTGAAGCAATATGACAGACTAAGAGGTGATATCTTTTGGTAAGCACATGTATATATTGTACTTCCCTATATCACAAATTACCTGCCCTCCACTTTCCACTCCGTCCACTGTCCTGTTGCAAACTTGTACTCAAAAAGGTCATTTTTGTTTTTAAGATTGGAGTTTGAGTAGATATCGCCAGTGTAGCCCCCTGAAAAGTTAAAATACAAGATTAAAGCTATTACGGACCACACGTGAAGTTAGATGAACATAAACTAGCAGGCATTGAAGAAAAACTCACCAAACACAAACATGCTGCTGCCATACACCACGGCAGAATGGTGATACCTGGGTGCTGGTGGCGTGCCGGTGGTGAAGGCTCTGGAACACATTCAGTTTGTCAGCCTTCAGTTCAAGTATGATGGATCTTATAGAACAGTGTTGTCAGTGTCATGTACAGTGCCATCAGAAAGTATTCATACCCCTTGACTTATTCCACATTTGTTGTGTTACAGCCTGAATTCAAAATGGATTAAACCTCCCCCCTCCTCACCCATCTACACACAATACCCCACGACGACATACGACAACAAAGTCAAAACATGTGTTTTTAAATGTTTGCAAATGTTATGAAAACGAAATACAGAAATCTAATTTACCTAAGTATTCACATCCCTGAGTCAATACTTTGTAGCAGCACCATTGGCAGTGATTACAGCTGTGAGTCTTTCTGGGCAAGTCTCTAAGGGTGCGTTGCACCAACATGGATTAAGACTTAAACTGGGTTAAAGCAAGGTGAATCTATTAATCTTGTTGCACCAAATTTTAAACCTAGTTTAAAATTAAATCATTCCTCTAATCTAAGTTTAGTTTTCATTTTAAACCTAGATTAAATTAAAGCCTGTTGCTCAAAGAATTTTTGTAAAAATATCAACTTAGATTGAAGATTAATTCTAAACTACCTACCACTTGAGGTGGTTTAACTGATAGAATGGCAGCATATCTACTGTGGAGAGACCAACACAAGAGAGAATAATTAGAGACAGGTTGAATCCTGTTGAGTACACCTGGATTGTGCAACATTTGCCCATTATTCTTTTCAAAATTCTTCAAGCTCTGTCCAATTGGTTGTTGATCATTGCTATACAACCATTATCACATCTTGCCATAGATTTTCAACTAGATTTAAGTCAAAACTGTTACTCAGCCACTCAGGATTTGCCCCAAACATAAGACTTTGTATTCAGGACAAAAAGTGAATTGCTTTGCCACCGTCTTTGCAGTATTACTTTAGTGCCATGTTCCAAACAGAACACATTTTTATGAAATATTTGTATTCTGCACAGACTTCCTTCTTTCCACTCGGTCAATTAGGTTAGTATTTTGGAATAGCTTCATGGTTGTTGATCCATCCTCAGTTCTCTCTTTAAAGCCATTAAACTCTGGAACTGTTTTAAAGTCACCATTGGCCTCATGGTGAAATCCCTGAGCGGTTTCCTTCCCTTGAGTTAAAGAAGGACGCATGTTTATTTGTAGTGACTGGGTGTATTGATGCACCATCCGAAGTGTAATTAATAACTTCACCATGCTCAAATTAATATATATATTTTTTCCCATAGGTGCACTTTGCAAGGCATTTGAAAAGCTCATTGTGGTTGAATCTGTGTTTGAAATTCACAGCTCGACCGAGGGACCTTAAAAATAATTGTATGTGTAAGGTACAGAGATGAGATTCAAAAATGATGTTAAACACTTATTGCACAAGAGTGAGTCCATGCAACTTGTCAAATCAAATTTTATTGGCCACATACCTGTGCTTAGCAGATGTTATTGCAGGTGTAGAGCAATGCTTGTAAAAATGTCCTGGCTGTATGTAGTAACACAAAACATTCTCTGGGCTAATAATGTGAGAAATAAAACAGAAAAAAATAATACTGCAAAGTTTCCTAAGAGCTGGAAGAAAGGCAGCCCTCTCTGTTGGCACCATCCCCCTGTGACTTGTTAAGCAAATGTTATCTCCAGAACTTATTTAGGCTTGCCATAACGAAGGGGTTGAATACTTATTGACTCAAGACATTTAAGCTTTTCATTTTTAATTAATTTGAGAAAACAAATCTAAAAACATAAAACCACTTTGACATTATATATATAAAATAATAATAAAGTGGCATTTAGCAACCGCTTTTATCCAAAACGACATACAGTCGTGCGCGCATACATTGTGTGCAGGCCATTGAGAAAAAAAATTCTCAATTCAAACCATTTTCAATTTAGCACAACAAAATGTGGAGGGTTGTGAATACTTCCAGAAGGCGCGGTATATTTAAAGGAATGTGTGAAGGTGATTCTTACCGGCACCATGAGCAGTCCTTCACATCGAAGCGCAACAAGTCATTCAGCATGTTTTTCCTGTCAGAAGTTAATAGGGGCTTAAGTTAGATCACTGAGGATTTCCACACGACCTCAACATTGCAATGCAACCACATGAATGTGACTCAAACATGTCTTACCCATTATCTCCCCCGAATACATATATGGCATCCCTGTATGCCACAACGGTGTGCTTGCTGCGTCTGCAGAATTGAAAATGTTTTACATTTGCAACTGTCACAATGGTCACACCAGCAATCACAAGAATAGCCTAACAACATTGTCGTAGGCACCGCAGCACTAGCTACAAAGAAATGTATAATGACATTAGTTGTCAACTCACCTGGCACCGACAAACTCATCACACGGTGGGAGCCTTCTCCAGCGATGGACAGTCTCGAATGGGCCGAAATTAAGTGTCAAATATTCCACACTGTCCGAGCAGCTATGGTCGAAATCAACACTTGGTGCAACTTTGGTGGATTTACAAGACATGGTTACATGACCATCACATCCAACCAATCTCTTCTTAGCTGTCCATAGCAAGACCGTGCCCTCTAGGTCAAAAGCCACCCACCCTGGGATTATGCTGATACAGTTACTAGATGAATTTGCAGATACACTGTTTGTCATTCAGTTAGCTAAGCTTTCCTTTCATCTTAAAATCGTCCTTTTTACTGGCGAAAGGGCAACCAAGAATAGGCGATGTGACTTAGCTAACGTTACCCGAACCGGCTAGCTAGCCAAGCTAGCTAGTGAACGGCCACGGAATAGCCAGCTAGTTACAAATAAATACATCGGGATGATACATCTTTAATATGTTCCCCTCTATCTAAAAAAAAAAAGAATACTAAAACAATGTATATACCATTAATATCTATGTTACCAAAAAGTGGCATTTACGAGCTACAACAATCGTAATGTTTTTCTTGCTGCAAAACAAAAAGTGTCACAAATCGCCCACGCCCCTGAAATTGTTGCTGGAAGTTGTAGTTTATACAATAGAGTTTCTTATAGTTCTCAATATATATTGCAATGTATTAGAACATCATTTCCCATGAACAACAAATAGTCTCATCCATTGGCTCTCAATGGGGAATATTTAGCCAATCACAGTAAGAAAGTGAGTTGCTCGCTTTTCTCTTCGATTTATCCGCACGTCATCGTGTGTGGTCGCCAGAAAATGAAACGTTTTTTTCCCCCAAGTACTGTACTGTACATACAGTATGTTCCTCTGGTCTTTGCCTTCAGAAAGTATTCCTACCCCTTGACATATTCCACATTTTGTTGTGTTACAACCTAAATTCAAAAATATTAAATATATGTTTTTCTCACCCATCTACACACAATACCTCCTAAAGACAAAAACATGTTGTTTTTTTAAAACATTTTTGCAAATGTATTTAAAAGGAACAAAAATAAATCTAATTTATATAAGTATCCCCCCTACATGGTAGTATCACCTATGGCAGTGATTACAGCTGTGAGTCTTTCTGGATAAGTCTTTAAGAGCTTTACACACCGGGATTGTACAATATTTGCACCTTTTTCTTTTTCAAGCTCTGTCAAATTGGTTGTTGACCATTGCTAAACAGCCATTTTCATGTCTTTCCATAGATTTTCAAGACTAACTAATTTAAAACTGTAACCAGGCTACTCAGGAACATTCAATGTCTTCTTAGTAAGCATCTCAGTGCTACAGGACACCCCTGTTCAAATCCAGGCTGTTTCATAACCAGCCCACATTGTTTGGGTTTGTCCAGTGTAGGCCGGCATTGTAAATAAGAATTCTTAACTGACTTGCCGAGATAAATAATATTTAATGTCAGATTATTTTTTATTTGTACCCATCTACCAATGGGTGCCCTTCTTTGTGAGGCCTTGGAAAACCTTCCTGGTCTTTGTGGTTGATTCAGGTGTTTGAAATTCACTGGTCAACTGAGGGACCTTACAGATAATTGTATGTGTACAGAGATGAGGTGGTCATTCAAAAATAATGTTAAACACTATTATTGCACACAGAGTGAGTCCATGCAATTCCTTAGGTGACTTGATAAGCACATTTTACTCCTGAACGTATTTCTACCTGCCATAACAAAGAGGTTGAAAACGTATTGATTCAAGACATTCCAGCATTTCATTTTGAATTCATTTGTAAACTATTTCGAAAAACATAATTGCACCTTGACGTTATGGGGTAGGCCAGTGACACGAAATCTCAGTTTAATCCATTTTAAATTCAGGGTCTCAAGGAGTGTGAATACTTTCTGAAGGCACTGTAAATCCCACACTGATTACCGCTCACGAAAAATCTTTGTACTCAAGAGACACTGAACTACGTTAATGTGTAGCTACACACTTACAGACAAAATGACACACACGCATGTGTGTTTACACATTATCCGTTGTTACTATCATGACTTTACCGTAAAGTGGATGTAAAATAGAGATGATAAAATGGCTTGAAAAGAAAAGCAGAATGCTGCACATCAAGATATCATTTTAGAAATATTAACATAGGGAACAACGTTCATAATAAAGCAATGCAACAGACACCTTTTTCATTTGGTCTTTATTTCGAAAATACAAGAGTAACACTTTCTAAAATTGGCATTTATTGTCCTAAATTTGCCCTCAATATGTTCTTGAATATGTGTCTTTCACAAAGGGGAATCTGAACTTGTTGTCATTGAAACCAACCAAATAGACAAATGGGGAAATGGTTCGGGTCAGTTTTCAATAGTATTCAATTTCACCATAAATAAATAGAGGGGAAATAAAAGGGACAATTTGCCCCCTATAAACACAAAACACACTTTAAAGCGGGAGAGTGACGTTTGTTACAATGGTATGCATATCTTCGGATTGTAACTGAAAACGTTGCCGTTCTCAAGCACCTACCGGGTACATTACATTTTGCAAACATGCACTGTATTTATGGGAAAATAAATGTAGGTATTTGTTTCATTGGTCAATTGCTGCAGTGCTTAATTTGAGCCGGGTCCTGTTGGAACAGGTTTGGCACCTCTCCGTTTTTGACATTTTCGTTCCAGAACCCATTTGCCAGGATCCAGTACATCTTGTGGCATGAACAATTATTTTCACTGTTTACAATGTAAAAAATATAATAAAAGCAATCTGAGTTCATTCAACTTTGACTCCTCTGTAATTCTCCTGCCCCGTAAAACAACGTAATGAGAAAACGTGCCTGATATTCTAAGAATGTGTCCAGGTTGGGCTGGCCCGGGTTTATGGTTTGCCCAACATTGTGCCCTATACCAACGCGTGACCATTGCTGTGGTGAGAGAAGGAAGCAAGTATCCTTTACATAACTAAAATGAGATTCACTTTCTATGATCTCTCTCTCCCTCTTTCTACTCTGATAGACATGAACCTTCAACTCTCTTCTATCCAGCTTTGCGCTTCATAATTTATTTCCTTATATAATCATAGCCACATGAAGGTTGCTGAAGGTGCCGCAGCAACACTGATAGATTGAAATAGTCTACATTTGCCAACGCTGAAGAATTACCGCTGTCTGTTTAGGACGAAATTAAACAATTCTGTATACTACATCAGGAGTAAAACTATAATTCACCCACAGAGGATCAATAGCTTATAAAAAAATACTGGCTAGGTGTGGATTGTGTGTAGCCGAACCGCAAGGCATGCCTACAGTCCGGAACGCGCGGGAAATCTTTCAGTGAACAAACAGCATGCAGGCAAAACAGACATTTCGCAATATTTAAAATATAATCGCGGGAAAACACAGTTTGGAAAGAAAATGGATCCTGTTGAAAAGAAGGCTAACCTGTTATCAACTTCCGAATAGGCCTATTGAGACAACAGCATTGTTTTACAAAGTAAAGCAAGAGAGAGATACGCTTTTTGGCCACGAGCGCATCGGCCATCACCGGCGAGTGAGCAGTACACCATTGGGAAAGTCAGTGAAACTGCAAAGCCTTTTTAGGACTATAATTTCCTCCTCATATTGTATACCATGTGTCTCCCCGCGCACACAGGCCTAGGCTATTGATTAATTCAAGACAAACTCATTTCTAGTGATCTCAGATTCTCAGTTTGTCCGTGTCAAAGTAGCCTGTCATTTCGATCATTCGTGAGGTATTAAAAATAGTATGCTAAAGTCTCCATTAATCTAATATGATGTAGAATTAATTTCATTCAATGTTTTAATAAAAGGCCACATTTTTCACGGACACTAAGCTCCATTCCCCCTCCATATGTAGAAATTATGCAAGCGCTTCTTCTCTTCCGCTCTATGCCAGTAACAAAAGCTATGATAATGCTGCATGGAATTTATTATTAAGGTGATTTTTTTTTCATGTATTCTGGTACATCAGAGCCCCGCAAGTCACCCCCCTCTCTGGCACACTGTTCTGGCACCTACCAATTTACAAATTAAGCACTGCATTGTTGATATAGTCCCAAAATGTTTTGCTGGTCAGCTATCAAGTTTTCAAGATATATAACTTTCAAAATACAGAAATACAGCTGGTAGGATGCATTTTGCATCATATTCTGCAAAACACAGCATCATATGATTCAAAATGCATCATACTAGCTGTAATTCTGAAAACTTGACTGCTGACATGCAAAACGTTTTGGGACAATATCAACAATGGACTAATGAAACAAATACCAGAAGATAGTCTTGGGGTGGAGTTTTCCATTTAGGCAAACAAGTCAATACTGCTGACACATAGGAAGAGTTCATCATACCATGATTGAGGAGGCTGTGCTAAACAAACCCCCTTATGACCTTATGCAGGCCACGGATATGCCTCTCTCTCTCTCTCTCTCTCTCTCTCTCTCTCTCTCTCTCAGGCCACGGATATGCCCCCCCTCTCTCTCTCACACTCTCTCTCAGGCCACGGATATGCCTCTCTCTCTCTCTCTCTCTCTCTCTCTCTCTCTCTCTCAGGCCACGGATATGCCCCCCCCCCCTCTCTCTCTCTCTCTCTCTCTCTCAGGCCATGGATATGCCCCTCTCTCGCTCTCTCTGTCTCAGGCCACAGATATGCCTCTCTCTCTCTCTCTCTTTCTCTCTCAGGCCACATATGCCTCTCTCTCTCTCTCTCTCTCTCTCTGTCTCTCTCAGGCCATGGATATGCCTCTCTCTCTCTCTCTCTCTCTCAGGCCACGGATATGCCTCTCTCTCTCTCTCTCTCTCTCTCTCTCTCTCAGGCCATGGATATGCCCCTCTCTCGCTCTCTCTCTCTCAGGCCACAGATATGACTCTCTTTCTCTCTCTCTCTCTCTCTCTCTCAGGCCACATATGCCTCTCTCTCTCTCTCTCTCTCTCAGGCCACATATGCCTCTCTCTCTCTCTCTCTCTCTCTCTCTCTCTCTCTCTCTCTCAGGCCACGGATATGCCTCTCTCTCTCTCTCAGGCCACGGATATGCCTCTCTCTCTCTCTCTCTCTCTCTCAGGCCACGGATATGCCTCTGTCTCTCTCTCTCTCAAATCACCCTTCAGTCACCCGCTTGTCACCAGTTGATCATGTCTCTCACATGTCCCCACAGCTTAGTGATCCACAGGTTGACCCCCAGCTCTGTCAGGTATTGCAGCTCGGGTGTGAGCATCTTACGGCACAGCTTGAGGTGGGCCTTGTCCACGTTCTTTTTCAGGTTGTAGCCCATGATGGACTTCTCCCCGATGGGCTGCCAGGGCTGCATGACTGTCTCCTGGATGTTATCTGCATCCACAGCATGCCCTCCCTCAATACAGACGGCCGCCATCTCTGCATTCCTCCGCCGGAGCTCTGTCACGTCGTCAGCCATCCGCTGGTGCCCGTATGCCTCCACCTTCCTCCAAAAGGTGGCATTGAAGTGTTGGTAAAGCCTCCAGTCCACGGCGTTCCACTCCAGGGCCTTGGCCCTCAACTCTGGGGTCAGTTTGGACACGGTGGAGCCCTTCCGGGCGTTGAGCTTGAAGAAGAGCAGGTCGTCCATCTCCCAACAGAGGGCGTCCATGAGCAGGATGAGGGACTCCTCAAAGTGCTCCACCAGCATGACTAGCTGGAAGCAGCCTGCGATGGCCCGGATGCCTTCCTCCACCCTCGGGTCGCCCAGCTCCAGAGTGTTGTCCTGCCCGAAGTCGAAGAACAGAAGATTCTTGAGGTAGAAGGAGTTGAAGCCATCAGGGTCAAAGTAGTGGCGGGGGTCACGCAGGAACTCCCCCACCTTGTCCTTGCCTGGTATTTTCCAGGTCATGGGAACCAGGCGGCCAAAGTAATGGAAGGAGGATTCAAAGAGCTCAGCCGGGTCTCTGAGGACGGTGATGTAGGAGGTGTCTGTGGGGAGCACCTTGGCCACCTCCGGTGCATTGAAGCGCATGTGGTTGCATATGATATTGAAGCACATGCCAGGCCTGTAGTCCTTGACCTGGGAGCGTTGGAATGAGGATGGGTAGAAGAAGTCGTTACGGCTGTCTGGAAAGGCAAACTTGAGCCTGTGCTTTTCTCCGAAGCGGAAGAGGATGTTGAGGAGCGTGCTGCTGGCCGTCTTGTGGGTCTTCATGAACATGACATCCACTTTGGGTGTGCAGAGGCCCGTCTGTCCCGTGGCATACTGGGAGCCATTTCTGAGTGGTGAGGCGTGGACTTGAGCCGGCCGATGAGCGCAGGAGTAAGGCACTGGCACCCTATGGAGAGCAAGCGTACACATACAGTAACAGTCAAAAGTTTGGACACATCTACTCATTCAAGGGTTTTTCTTTATTTTTTACTCTTTTCTACATTGTAGAATAATAGTGAAGACATCAAAACTATGAAATAACACATATGGAATCATGCAGTAACCAAAAAAGTGTTAAACAAATCTAAATATATTTTATATTTGCGATTATTCAAATAGCCACCCTTTGCCTTGATGACAGCTTTGCACACTCATTCTCTCAACCAGCTTCATGTGGAACTCACATGGAAGGCATTTCAATTAACAGGTGTGACTTGTAAAAACTTAATTTGTGGAACTTCTTTCCGACTTAATGCATTTGAGCCAATCAGCTGTGTTGTGACAAGGTAAGGGTGGTATACAGAAGATAGCCCTATTTAGTAAAATACCAAGTCCATATTTTGGCAAGAACAGCTCAAATAAGCAAAGAAAAACAACAGTTCATCATTACTTTATGACTTTAAGGATAAGTTTATTATAATAAATGCTTCACAGAGTTCGTGACACATCTCAACACTCAGAGGAGACAGCATGAATTAGGCCTTCATGGTTGAATTGCTACAAAGACATAACTACTAAAGGACACAAATAAGAAGAAGAGACTTGCTTGGGACAAGAAACACAAGCAATGGACATTAGACCGGTGGAAATCTGTCCTTTGGTCTGATGAGTCCAAATTTGAGATTTTTGGTTCCAACCGCCGTGTCTTTGTGAGACGCAGTGTAGGTGAACGGATGATCTCTACATGTGTGGTTCCCACCGTGAAGCATGGAGGAGGAGGTTTGATGGTGTGGGTGTGCTTAGCTGGTGATTTATTTAGAATTCAAGGCACACATAACCAGCATGGCTACCACAGCATTCTGCAGCTATACGCCATCCAATCTGGTTTGCGCTTAGTGGGACTATCATTTGTTTTTTAGCAGTACACTGACTCAAAACACACCTCCAAGCTGTGTAAGTGCTATTTTACCAAGAAGGAGAATGTTGGAGTGCTGCATCAGATGACCTGGCCTCCACAATCACCGAACCTCAACCCAATTGAGATGGTTTGGGGTGAGTTGGACCGCAGAGTTAAGGAGAAGCAGCCAACAAGTGCTCAGAATAGCTGGTTGAGAGAATGCCAAGAGTATGCAAAGCTGTAATCACAGCAAGGTTGGCTAATTAGAAGAAGCTCAAATATAAAATATATTTTTCTTTGTTTAACTCTTTTTTGGTTACTACATGATTCCATGTGTTATTTCATAGTTTTGATGTCTTCACTATTATTCTACAATGTAGAAAATAGTCTAAATAAAGAAAAAACCCTTGAACGAGTAGGTGTGTCCAAAATTTTGACAAGTAGTGTACAACACAACACATCAAATCATAAATATGATCTGATTTACCATTATGCAATGACGTAGAGGACCCAAAACTCATTTTGCCTCTCATAGTAGCCTATTACCATCATTCATATGGCAAATAAAGCAATCTGTATCATCCTAATACCATATATATTGCTACTGAATGTTGTTGATGCAATATTTACTGCAAAGGATGCCCAACAACTTCCCCGGGTAAAAAG